>NC_071533.1:71927073-72154573 GCF_026979565.1 Vidua chalybeata
AACCACAAACCCGTCATCCAAGCTGAGAACACCGGGGCCAGCGGTCCCAGACTCCGTGGTCGGCACAGCCCGAGCTGCAGCCGACCCGCGGAGGATTCGCGCTCCAAAAAAAAAAATGTTTGGCTCCTGTTTTTGGCTTCCCCTCTCCCGCAGGCAGGTGTGAGCCCAGCCCAGCCTCCCCTCGTGAGACACCCCACGGTGCGGGAAGCACTGGAGGCTGCTCCCCTTTCCCCGCGGATCAGATAAGTCCTTGTGGGAATTTTGGCAGCGGAGCTCCGAAGATGAGCTTGGCTCCGCTCCAAACAGTTGGAAGCACCTCCGAGGCAGGATTTGTCTGATAAGGGATCTCGGCTTCCTCCTTCCCTCTGCCCAGCACGTCCGTGGCTTTGCTGATCCCGTCACGCTCTTGCCCCCACAGGGTCAGCACCAAGACGTGCTGGCGGAGCCGCCCGTGACCCCAAATCCGCGCGTGGCTGACGAACCCCCGCAAGTCTGGATGGAGGCTGGAGAGCACGTTTAGGATCATGGGATGGTTTGGGTTGGGAAGGACTTTAAATCCCATCCAGTCCCACCCGTGTCACGGGCAGGGACATCCTCCCACTATCCCAGGGTGCTCCAACCTGGCTTTAGACACTTCCAGGGATCCAGGGGCAGCCACAGCTTCTCTGGGAATTCCATCCCAGACCCTCCCCCACACTTAACACACCAATTCCTTCCAGTATATAATTAGGAAATTATCCCCAGGGAAACGAGATATGGATTTATCCCATAAAGGTACAAAGGATGGGGATAAGCTCATTTGGTCTGCTGGAGGTCTCAGGAGGACTTTGTCACGCATCACTGAGGTTTTCTCACCTTGAGGTGAGCCGAGGTTTGAGGAGGCTGAAATGACCTTCCCAAGGCAACGGCAGCAGAGCAAATCCACAGCCAGGGGAAGAGCCCTGTTTTTCTGTGTTTGTAAGGAACTGGAGGACCAAAACCCCCAGAAACCAAAGATCTGAGTGATGAATTCAGGATCTGATCAACAAATCCCGCCTGCAATGGATGATCCAGAGGATCCACCCGTGCACCACTCCATAGATTCTCCTGGATATTCTTGCCTGAAATGTAGGACAAATAGTGATTTATGCCTTTTGAAGATTTTACCACCTAACTTTCTGATTTGGGCTGGAGATTTGGGATGCCTCTGGAAGAGAAGCTCTGAGAGAATCCAGCCGAAAGATCCCTAAAAGCTTTTAACGTATGGTAGAAACATTTTCCTTCTCGTGCGAGAAAGGGACGCTGGGATATTAATCACGGATTCCTGCAGCATCAATTACTGGGGTTGCAATGGTCAGGATCAAAATGAAGCAAAACTTGCCAGTCAAAACACTGAAAAACCTAAAATTCCTCCTGTCTCTCGTCCTTCACGATGATCCGGAGCTACTCCAAGCTGACACCGGCGATTCCTCCAGGCTGTAATTCAGCAGCTCGCTCTGCAGCAAGGCCTCATTGCTTTGGAAAAACAGAAATTTATTAGGAAGGCTCCCAGCCATCCATTCTTTGCAACATCCAAGCGGAGAGCAGATTCTGCAGGGAAAGGTCTGAAATTTTTCTCTCTCCTGTGGGAAGCCAAGCTGGGACGTAGGAAAACTCAGGGTTTGTGAGCTTCAGGTCAGTGGGTCACAGGGATTTGCTTTGTGGGGGGATTTTTCTCCAGCTGCTACCATGGAATGACTCTGGCTATGGAATGACTGTCCTGGAGAAGCTCTGCTGGGCACAGAAGTTCATGAAGAGGTGGACAGTGGGATCCAAGAGGGTCCAACCCCCATTTACCATCCAGTGTGGGGCAGCTGGCCCTGCCCATGGAATCAGATGATTTTGAGGTCCCTTCCAACCCAAACCAGGCCGTGATTCCATGATTTCACGATTCCATGAACACAAGGCACCCAAACTCAAGAGCCGAGGCTCCCCGTGCTGGTGCAGCCTGCTGGAAAAGCCAGCGTGCTTGAGGTTGGACTTGGAGAACTCTTTGCACGCAGTAAACACGAGGAATTAGGGCAGGATGGGAGCTAGCAGGTTGTAAATCCCGGCTCTGGTTTGCTCCCTGCTCATCACCCCTCACAAACGACCCCTTTCATTGCCGCTAAAACCATTCGCCCAGTTGTCAGCAGCAGCAGGCGACTCGTGTGCAGAATTCCTGAAAAACCAGCAACAAAAACACGTCGACAGCAAGAGGCCTTTGGAAATCTGCATTTCTGGGGAAGTTTCCACCCCGTAAACACCACGGGAGTTCGATCAGGCCCGGAATTCTTCTGCTTTCTGTTCTGACTTAGTTCTTGCGCCTGTGCCAGTTGACACAAGCGAGGGAGCGCGGGACGAGGGACGGGGACATGGGGTGCAATCCCGGAGCCACTTTGCTGCCCTGGACCGGAGAAAATCCCTCCAGGAACCGCGCTCTTGCTCAATGCACCCACAGCGTGCCCCGACACCTTCCTGGAAAGGTGCTAAAACCTCTTTTGTTCTTCACTGTCACACGGACCTTACGAGAAACCGAAGCCGGGAGCATTTCTAAACCCGAGGCGAGCACTTAAACCCCGAGCCGAGACGAGCATTTCGACCCCTGCCACCTCGGAACGTGCTCGGGTCACTCCTGAGGGATAAATCCGCGGCAGCCCCGGGGCTGGCTCGGGGCTGGGGATCCCCCGCGGGCGCCAGGCGGGAGCTGCCACAAAGCCGCCCAGATGTCAGCTCTGCCTCGGCCACCCTTCCAAGGGAGGATCCGCGGCGTGGCCGGCGGCCAGGTGGGGGAACAAAAGGCGCCCGCTGGGTTTTTCCTGCCGTCACTCAACCCCGGCTTAGCGGCCGCGGCGCGTTCGCCTCCTCGGCTCTCCGCTGACGGATGCTCCGCGCCCGGCCTCGCCGCACGCGGCGGGTCTCGCCTTCCCGGGGGCTGCCTGTTCTCACCTCCGCGCTCCCGCGAGGCGGCCCAGGCCAAATTGTAATGCTCCTTAAATTTGCCGGATGAGAGCGCGCTAACAGGCGGATCTTTCGAAACTCTCCATTCTTCTCGTAATTTATTGATGAAAGGATTCCTCGTGGGTTAGGCAATATCCCCGCGGATGAAAGCCTGGCTTAGGTTCTCTCCTTTCTTCCCCTCGGTAACGTACACCTCCTCTCGGAGGGGCCCTGATGAAAAATTCCCTGCCGGCCTGGCTGTGCTGCCAGCGGTGCTGCTGATGGATCGTGTTCCTCTCTACCTGCTCAGATTAATCAGGTTACAGCTCCAGCCTGCCAACAAAGCCTGGCCTCACACCTCAGTCCAGGCCCGAAATCCACATCTGAGTCGGGCGAGGGCTGGCCCAGCTTGAAACCCAGCCTAGGAGTCAGGAGAGGCCTCTGCCATCACTTCAGGTGAAAAGAATCCTTCATTTGCTCCACGTCCTGCTTGTAAATCCTGTTTAAACCTCCAACTGCGAGGCGCGGAGCAGAGTGCCAGCCGGGGTGGTGGGAATTGAGATGGAGGAAGCTCTGCTGCTCTAAAACCCATCAACCTTGTGAGCTGCCAGGCTGTAAAACCAGCACAAAGCTTCCTCTCCCTCTCAGGCAGGGCTGCCTGGAAGTTTAATTTGTGTTTTTAATGATCTGAGACACTCCTGAGTGAAAGCTGGGAGAGAAACACTCCTAAACACGTCACAAATGCAGCGCCTGACCAGGCAAAGTTTATCACTGGGAGCAACTCTCATCTCACCAGAGGACAAGGCCCATAGATCTCCTCGGTGTTTAAACCCAGCTTAGTGGTCCTGAGGATTTTACTGCAGGGGAGTAAATCCTGGCTGTGAACTTGTCTGATGGAGCACTTCCATCGCCCCGTGACCAACCAGACAGCTCCGGTTGTGACCGAGTGTCACAAACCCTCCTCGAAAGGTGGTTTAAAACATGGGGAACAGGTTGACACAGAAAAATGGATCTGGGGGTTTTAAACCGAGGAGCTGAGGGCACCGTTCTGCCACAGACACACAGACACAGACTGGGGTACGGATCTCGGGGCTGGAATCGCTGGGGGCTGCTTATTTGTAAATTTGATTCAAACCAAGGATGCCCCAGCCCTGGGGCCAACAGCAGGAGGACGTGGAGCTGCTGGAGAGAGCCCAGAGGAGAACCCGGAGCTGCTCCAGGGCTGGAGCCAGGCTGGGAGAGCTGGGAATGCTCCCCTGGAGAAGGGAAAAATCCAGGGAATGCTCAGAGCCCCTGAAGGGGCTCCAGGAGAGCTGGAGAGGGACTGGGGACAAGGGACAGAGGGACAGGAGCCAGGGAATGGCGACCACTGGGAAAGGGGAGATTGGGCTGGGATCTTGGCAAGGAATTCCTGGCTGGGAGGGTGGGGAGGGGCTGGGCTGGAATTCCCAGAGCAGCTGTGGCTGCCCTGGATCCCTGGCAGTGCCCAAGGCCAGGTTGGATCCACCTGGGACAGTGGGAGGTGTCCCTGCCATGGGGTGGCACTGGATGGGCTTTAGGGTCCCTTCCATCCCAAAGTTTTTGGGATTCTGTTCAATGCTGATGCTGGGCTGGACCACGGGAAGGACACGACCGACCTTCCACAGATCCCAGCTCTGCTTCATCCCCTCGTTTTGCTCCAACCAGAACCGATTGTTCAGCTTCTCCTTCCTGACTTAACCTTCACCAGACGACCAAATTCTGGTGAAATGAGGTAAGGGTTTCACCTGTGGGAACCACAGGCAACTTCTGCAGCCAAATTCCTCAGCAGAGCAGCTCCAGCAGCGTAATTGCGTTGTCACTCATCATCAATGTCACGGAGATTATTCAGCAATTAACACCAACTCCCGAGAATTGCAGCCCTGAGACAAAACGAGGGCGTCTGGAAAGGCAGAGATTTTTAACTCATTGCTTTTCCAAAAAAAAATCAGAGGCCACGAGGCTCAGGCTACAGTAATGAGACTCAAGCTCAAAAACTGAAATAGGTTGTAATAATAATTAAAAAAAAAATAATAGTAATGACATTAATAATCATAAAAATAACTGCAATCATAAAAAAATAAAGAACCAGTAAGTAAGAAACACTCCATGCTTTGGATTTTCTCTGAAAGAAAACCAGGAACTTCTTAAGGAATTTTCTTGAGCAATTCTGGTGGGTTTGGAGCAGGGTTGAGACTCGCAGTTCTCTGCTCACAGGTTAAAATGTTTCTTCCCATGTTTAGATTTATCACGAAATTCAAATGTACTGGTTAACAAAACTGGCTTGCTTGTGGTATTTCCCTATCAATTTATGTGGCTGTGGAGTTTTTTGGGGGCTTATTTTTTTCAAATCTGAAATCAAGGGATGAACTCGAATAAAGCCTCAAATCCCACGAGGTAGGACACGCCCTCCAACAGCTCTACAAAAATCAAGGGCAAAACTTGCCCAATATCATCCAGCCCTGGAGCTTCCCAACTCCCAAAATTATCGGTGGAAATTCCCTTCCTTCCCTCTCCGCTGGGAGAACTCTTGGAAACGAGCTTGAAGGAGGTTCCTCCATCGTTTCTTCTGCTCCTCGGCTCTGCCGCGGGACCTGGGGTGGTCGTGGCTCTCCCGACTTCTCCACCCCAAACCCAGCGTTGTCGTTTGCTGCGAATTGCAGCTGGATTTCCATTCTCCTGGAATGCCCAGAAGTAACGGATTAACACCGGCCAGGATTCCCTGCAGGAGCAGAGATTCTCCGAAAAGCTCCAGCGATGAAAGGAATGCGCGCGGAGCGACGGGGAGAAGGGAGGAACGACATCAAAAAAAAAAAAAAAAAAGAAAAAAAAAAGAAAAAAAGGGCTGTAACATCTGGCTTAGTTTAGCCCAAAGCTACAACCAAACCACAGTCGCCTCGGCTCCACCGGCACCGCGCTCGGGAAAAATCCCACAGCTCTGGGATGACAGCTGGGAGTCGGAGCGGCAGCGAGGAAATATCGCTTGATGAGGTGTCAAGGAAAACCGTCCTGGCTGAAGCAGAATTGATGGCACGGGGCTTGGATCCCCCGGGAACGGCATTCCACGGCGCAAGCGGATGGTTCTGGTCAAGGTGAACGTGTTCGACCCCCGCAGAGACGTGGTCAAGCTCTGAGGTGTTGGCTGAGAACCTCCGAGAGTCCCAAAAGTCCGAGGCCAGGAGGTTCCTCTGAAAATTCCCGTTCTTTGTCTCAGCACTCCTTTTTTAACCATTTTTTCCCCAGCAATTCCATGGGAAAAACTCACAGGAAGCAGCTCCAACTGCCGACATGTCGCAGAATCATGGAATGGGATGGGTTTGAAGGGACCTGGAAGATCACATTGACCCACCTCATCCCATGGGCAGGGACACCTCCCACTGTCCCAGGTGGATCCAAGCCCCAATGTCCAGCCTGGCCTTGGTCACTCCCAGGAATCCAGGGGCAGCCACAGCAAATTTGGGAATTCTGCTCCAGGGCCTCCCCACCCTCACAGCCAGGAATTCCCTCAATCTAAATCTCCACCCTTTCACCTTAAAGCCATTCCTGCTTCTCCTTGGAAAAGTTCTTCTCCAGCCTTGTTGGAGAAGAATTCTCCCTTCACACCACAGAAGATCTCCCTGAAGCCTCCTCTCCTCCAGGCTAAGGACCCATGCCTTGGAAAACACTTCCCTGACTCAGGGCATGGAAGCCAGAGGAAAACAAGGCCACTGAGGACACCAAAATCATGAGAGTGACACAAAGCCACTTCAATTCACTCACTTTTAAGGCAAAACTCACAGCTTTAAAAGCTAAAAGAGCTGGGGTTTAACTTAGTTCCAGCCTAATTTAAGGTGTCATAAAGACAAATTTAGGCTTCAGGACCAATTTTGGCAGAAGGAAACTGCTCCTGAGGTCATCTCTCTCGAGATGCTGTTCACACCTTGAAAGGCGACAGGGAAACATCGTTTAATATTGACAAATTAGATGATGTCACTACGAAAACGGCCAGAGTGGCCCAAACATGTTGATAGAGGCTCCAGCCCAGGCAGGATGAACGTGGCATTACAGGGAAATTTGGGAAGCACAGGGGAGCTCCTCATTGCCCCAGCCACAGGCGAGGAGAGCCGGAGCGGAGCTGGAGGATGGCGGGGTGGGAGACGCTATCTCCAAAACAAACCCTCCAGCCCACCCCGCGTCTCTCCCGTGTTTTCAACGCGGCGTTCCCAAGGGTGTTGGTTCCCCTGGAAGGCAGCCTGGTGGTGCTGCCCTTTCCTTGGAAAAACACCACGCTCCTGGGATTGCTGGGATTCTTCCCAAGCCAAGAGGGTGGCAGTAGTGGCGTGACATCTTGTGTGAGGGGAGCGTGGGGTGGTGCTGGGAGGGATCTGGGAGCCCCAGCCACCTCCCAGATCCTGCTGGTGGCATCTCCAGCTGCCCCAGTCCTGCTCCAAAGCTCAGCTCCCAGGGGTTACAGAATCAGGGAATCGCTGAATGGTTTGGGAAGGAAGGGATCTTAAAAATTATTTGTTTCCTTCATTCCCACCCCATCCACGGGCAGGGACACCTCCCACTGTCCCAGGTGGCTCCAACCTGGCCTTGGGCACTGCCAGGGATCCAGGGGCAGCCACAGCAAATCTGGGAATTCCAGCCCAGCCCCTCCCCACCCTCCCAGCCAGCAATTCCTTCAAAAGATCCCAGCCCAATCTCCCCTTTCCCACTGGGAGCCATTCCCTGCCTCCTGTCCCTCTGTCCCTTGTCCCCAGTCCTTCTCCAGCTCTCCTGGAGCCCCTCCAGGCCCTGCAAGGGGCTCTGAGCTCTGCCTGGAGCCTTCCCTTCTCCAGGGGAACATTCCCAGCTCTCCCAGCCTGGCTCCAGAGCAGAGGGGCTCCAGAACCCTGGAATATCAGACTGGAAGCTCTTGCACCACATTCCTGCCCTCCACCAGGGCTGCACCTGCAGCATCGCTGGAATTTGGGAGAATTCCAGGGATCCAGGGGCAGCCACAGCTTCTCTGGGCACCCTGTGCCAGGGCCTGCCCACCCTTCCAGCCAGGAATTCCTTCCCAAGGGTCATTTGGGGCTCGGAGTTCCACAGAAGCCTCTCCAGAGGCAGCAGCACTCCCGTGGGATGGACTCATGTCCGTGAAATCCGAATGCCATCACACACAGAGTAATTTCCAGCCTTTTTGATGGAAGACAGATTTAAGCTCCCGTGCCAGAGCCAGGCTGCTGCATCCAATCCTTCCCCACCCCCCGAAAAGCTGATTTCATCAAGAGATCCGATTGCAACCCTATCGTTTACCCAAAAAAAAAAAAAACCCAAAAAAAACGGGGGGGAAAAAAAATCCCTTCAGCGTAATCTACTTAAAAACCCAAATCTCATTTGTAGGTTATTAGAGCTGCTCCCGCCTGTGACATCCGGGCACGGAGCTCCCAGGAATTCTGAGGAGTCAGGGCTGGTTTTACTGGAGTGTTTGGCCACGTTTCTGAAGGGCTCCTCAGCTGCCGTGGCAGCCGCAAACAGCTTCCCGAAAAGACAGTGGAAAATCTGGGAATAAAAACCCAAATAAAAGCGACGGCCCTAACGAGCTCTGTGCCGGTTTTGGGGCCGATCACTCAGCTCGTTGTCAGCTCCAGCTCCAGCCTCCATCCATCCGTGTGTTTTCCATTTATCCCAGGCTGACAGGAGCAATAATCCCGGCTCTGCTGCTCCGTGCAAACCACCCAGCACACTCCAGGGGTTGCTGGCCATCGGCAGCCAAAACGACCCTTTCCCATCCCAAATTTTCAAGGGTGTTCTAGAAGAGGAGTTTCCAGTCCCACAGGAGTTCATGAGGAGAAGTTTCACTCATTAAAAGGAAAAAAACCACCTTTCCCCCCCCCCCCGCCCCGATTACTGCCTGGCTTTCTCTCAAAATCCACAAATATCCGCAGTTTTCATGGAGGACAGGAGGAAACTGAGGCACGGGAGCTGCGGCCAAGCGTGGAGCATCATTCCCGCCAGCTCCATCCCAATCCCGGGAGCCTGGATCCCATTAGTGGCTTTGGCAGGGTCCTCTGCTCCAGGGACTGGAACACGGGGACTTTCCTGCTCCACGGTTCACATTCCAGCCCGGCGGCGCTGCCGCGGCCGGGGTCAGGGATTTGGGAACGCCTGAGGGATGGGAGCAATGGGATATCGGGAGAGGAGCAGCCTCTGCTTTCCAGAATTAATCATCAGGGAGCACCGGTGATGAATTTTTTAGGATTCTGGACCTGCACACCAGGTGGAAGCTCATCCCGAGACACTTCCTTGGGACGAGAAGGAAAAGCTTGGCCAAGCAGCAGGGCTGGAATGTTTTCCCAAACTTTTTCAACCCCAAGCCAAGACAAATCTTCAAAACGACCCTCAGGAGCAGATGGATCCCACCCCTGGAGCAACCTGGGATAGTGGGAGGTGACCTTGCCCATCATGGCAGGGGCTTGGAATGGGAAGAGCTTGAAGGTCCCTTCCAACCCAACCCATTCCATGGTTCTGTGACAATCTGGGCAGGTGGAACCTTCTCATTTAAAAAAAAAAAAAAAAAGTAAAATACAATCTAATTATTTAAAAATTACATTTTCAGGACCATGATGGCCCCAAACCAAAAGCTGATGTTTTTGGGGTTGATTTTTGGGACCTTCCAACCCAAAGGCAACTCCAGAGCAAAGAAAAGGCCCAGAAGCTTCTCAAAGTGATCGGTGAAAATACTGGGAAAAAAACATTTCCCAGTGGGAAAAAAAAAAAGGTGGGAAAGGAGTCCCAGAGGTTGGGGAGTGTCTGGAGAAGGTCCTGAGGAACCTGGTCTGTCTGGGTCTTGAGTCCTGCTCAGGAGAGAGGTCCAAGGGCCCTTTGTGGCCAATGCTCTTCATGGGCACCTTCTGGAATATTTATTTTTCCCAAAGAAATCGGAGTTACTTCACATATCGCACCCTGAATCTTGGATCTGTTTCCTGCCTGCTTCTCAAGGAACTCCAGGGATTGCAAATGGGATGGAACGAGGCAGGGATGAGTAAGGAAAGGAGAGATCTGGGGGAAGGATGTGATAAAAAAGACAAAAAAAGGGCAAATATGAACAGAGAGAGATGAGTCTGCTTGCTCAAAGGTATTGGAATCTGCCTGGAATTGGGAAAATATCCCGGCATTCCCAACTAGAGTAGAAGTTAAATGCAGCTCTACAAAAACCACCAAGAATTTAATTCATGTCAAGGGCCAGATTCTGCCCAAAACTTCAAAAAAAGCTGTCATTGGCTCCATTTGGAAATTCCCACCTGGATTTTCCATTCCAGGTCCCCATCTTTAAGCCAAGATCAAGGTCCACCGTTGTTGGTGCTCACTGCCACCACATCCAGCCTTCCCCAGGATGTGGAGCCGGGAAAACCTTCCTGGATAAATTCCTGAGGGAATTCCTGACAGAACCTGCATTCCACGCGTTCCACAGAAAGCAGCACAAATGGAACCCCGCTCCTGCCTGGAACTGCCCTGCTGGGATCCCTCCTGCCCCTTCCCAGGCTGGAGGAGGTCTCAGGTTCTCATTAAAGGAGAATTAAAAGGTTTATTTAAGGCAAAGCCACCCCAAATGATTTAAACTCAGCAGACAGATCCCTCAGGGAATCCAAAGGAGCTTCCCAGCCCTGGATCCAAACGGTTTCCACTCGTGGCACGTTGTGCCAACACTTGGCTCCCGTCCTTCAGGCCGATCAGCAATCCCAGATCTGCAATTCCAGGCTCAATTCCTTGCCCAAAATCCCTGCCCTGCTCCAGTCAGACCTGGAGCGTGAATCCCATCACCCTGAGCTCTGGCAGGGATGGGAGGGAACGCCCAAATTCCATGGGGCAGGAGAAACCCCAGCAGAAATCCCTCTGCTCTTCACCTGAAGTGTCAAGCAACAAAACCCCTGCAGGAATTTCCTTCCCTTTCTCGTCCACATCTCACCTGGGGATGAGATCTGCAACTTCAGAGCGAGCAATAATTGACATTATTCCCCAAATCCTGCAATGGCTGGATTGGCTCCGCAGCTTCAAAATGCAGGGAAAGATTCCCTGACTGAACTGTCCCATTCCCAAATCCCAGCCTGGACTGGGATTTGAGGTGCCCAATGTGAAAAATGAAGCAAATCCAACTTGTCAACTTAACTGGAGTCAAACGAGTGCAGAACGTGAGGGAGGATTTCCTTGGAGCAAAGCTCTGGGGGCTGGAAGGCAGCAAATCCCACAGGAGAAATGAGGGAATTCAACCAAACCCTTCCCAGTTCACATTCTCACCACTCATTTCTTTCCCATTTCACTTCCCTGGGCAAGGAGGCAATTCAGCCTCGGGAGATACAGAGCTGGTGCTTGAGCAAACCAGGAAAAAAAATCCATTAATCATGGAACCATGGCATGGGTTGGGCTGGAGGGACCTTCAAGATCATCCTGATCCCACACGCAGGGACACCTCCAACTATCCCAGGTGGATCCAAGCCCAATGTCCAGCCTGGCCTTGGGCACTGCCAGGGATCCAGGGGCAGCCACAGCAAATCTGGGAATTCCAGCCCAGCCCCTCCCCACCCTCCCAGTCAGCAATTCCTTCAAAAGATCCCAGCCCAATCTCCCCTTTCCCAGTGGGAGCCATTCCCTGGCTCCTGTCCCTCTGTCCCTTGTCCCCAGTCCCTCTCCAGCTCTCCTGGAGCCCCTTCGGGGACTCTGAGGATTCCCTGGAGTTTTCCCTTCTCCAGGGGAACATTCCCAGCTCTCCCAGTGGGAAATGCTGATGGGGAGCAGCAGCAAATGAGGGAGTAAATTACAGCACTGCACGGACTCTGCTTCCTCCAGTCTCCCCTTCTCCCATTATATCCTGATTTTCTGGGCTATTTTTTACTCCTGGCCCTGCCTAACGAGCTGCTGACTGGCTTGGCCACCTCCAAGCCGTGACAGATGGCTCCACACGCTGCTGTTAATGTGCTGGAAAACACCCCTGGATGGATCCAGCCCTGCCCGACCCCAGCACGGAGCTCCGGGGAGCCTTCCCAGAGTGGGTTTCATTTCACTGCCTTGTGCCTTTCCCCACTATTTATATCCTAAGCGTGATCAGATGAGAGCAGGAATATAAAAAATATTCTTTCCACAGCCCATGACATCACCTTTTCCTCTTGGAAAAGTCGGTAACTCCATACGTTTTTATGCACGCAGCCCCACACGGGCTCTGCTCTCTCCTTACAGCAGCAGAACATTCCCGTCCATGAAAATTAAAGGATAATCTATAGGAAAAATGTGCTACCGGAGAGAAATTTGTGCTGGAGGCTTCTCTGCTTTCTATTAAGGGCCCTTTGGAAGGAGTTTCGAGTGGCTGAAAGGCAGAGGGATAATTAAATGGCCTAAATTATGGCTTTAAACAGACAGAGGGCAGGGTTAGATGGGATTTTGGGAAGGAATTCCTCCCTCTGAGGGTGCCCAAGGTCCTGGCAGAGAGGTTGTGAACTCCTCACCCCTGCAAGTGTCCGAGGCCAGGCTGGATGGGGCTTGGAGCAACCTGGGATAGCAGGAGGTGTCCCTGCCCATGGCAGGGGGCGGGATGGAATTTATGGTCCTTTCCATCCCAAACCAGTTTGGGATTCTGAGTTCCACAGGGACCAAACAGGAGCAGAATTTCCCCCAAGGTGGGGACGGAGCTCATCCCGTGAACCTGCTGCCACAGCCAGCCAGAGGGACGAGGTCTGACAGCAGCTTTGGACCCCAGTCACTCCAAACACGAATTCCCACCTCCATCGGGGCAGGAGGGAAAGGAGCGTGAACTCGGGGTGACCTCCAAGAAATCCCTGAACCTAAAAATATGACAGACACACTGTTTCCACCGCGAGCTGCTATATAAAACCACCCCGGCTGAAAACTCCTCTGGAGCTAACCTCAAACACGAGGCGAATTCCAGCCCCGCTGTTTTCCTCTGGCATCCCGGAATGTTGGTCTCCAGGACAGAACTGGCTGTTCAAGCGAGCCCCCGGCTCCTGCAGAAGTGATTGTTTTCAAACACTTTGGAAAAGCGATCCCGCACAGGGGCTGCATTCCAGGCAGGATTCCCTCCCCCCTCCAGGTTTTAGGCATTAAGAGGAGCAGAGCAAGAACAGACTTTGTCCACTCGGCTTCCAAGTCGCCGCAAATTAAAGGGAGAAAAGACATTCTTTGGTTTCGTTAAAGCACGGAGGATCACAGAGTCATTTAGGTTGGGAAAGATATTCAAGATCATGGAATGGTTTGGGTTGGAAGGGACTGAAAAGATGATCCAGTGTCACCCCTGCCATGGGCAGGGACACCTCCCGCTGTCCTAGGTGGATCCAAGCCCCAGTGTCCAACCTGGATCACTCCCAGAGATCCAGGGGCAGCCACAGCAAATCTGGGAATTCCAGCCCAGCCTCTCCTCATCCTCCCAGCCAGGAATTCCTTCAAAAGATCCCACCCAAACCTCTCCTCTTTTCCTTTAGAACACTTCCCTCATGTCCTGCCCCTGTGGGAAGCCTCTCCCTGTTTCCCTTCAATCCCCACTGGGCACTGAAGGGCTGCAGGGAGCTCTCCCTGGAGCCTCCCCCTCTCCAGGCCGGACACCCCAACTGGGACCAGTCCAGCTGTGGATCCCCGAGCTGCTGGATCCCCCAGAGTCCGACAACAGCTCAAGCTGAGAACAAACCGAGGCGTTTGCAGCAGGGTTTCTGTTGCCTGCGTGGCTTGGAGCCGTGACTCATTTGCGGGGACTATTTCTGGTCACGGGCACAACCCCGGCAGGGCTCGGAGCTCTCAGGTTCGCTTGATCTGCGCAACAAAAGATCCCAATCTCCCGTGGCTGTCAGTGCCCATCCCCGCCTCGTTTCCCCATCAGCAGCCCTCATGTCAGCAGCCAAATTAAGGGATTACAGCCGGGAACATTTAACGAGATTAGATCGGGGGAGTGTTTGCGCTTCCACCGAGGCTGCGAACAGGAGGATGGGGAGATGCCAACAGCCTCGGTCACACCTACAGCTCCTGCCCTGTCTGTCTGTCTGTCTGTCTGACACCACGCGAGACAAAAGGCAGACTTTGTTTCATGGTGTTCAGCACATCAGGCTCCAGCCCGTGCTGAAAACACACACAAGGGCTTTAAATAAAATTCACGGATCTGCGGCAACCGGAATTTCCAACGCCAGGAACTCCCAGCCCCACCCCAGCCCAGCACGCAGCACTTTATGGGATCACAGAAGACTTTGAGCTGGAAAAGACCACGGGCAGGGACCCTTCCACTCGACCAGGCTGGATTCGTGGGAAGATCCCAAATAAAAACCCCAAACGAAAATCACAGGGATGAAAGCGCTGCTCACAAGAGCTCTCACCCCAAAACACACAAACCCCGATTAAGCACCACAAACAAAATCTCTGTCTGGCCAAACCAAGCCCAAATTTTGACCAATTAATCAGAAAAGACACGAACGGAGCCAGGGAGCTGAATTATCCTATTTAGGGAAGTCAGGGTTTGCTCAAGCAAGAGGAAGGCTCGGGGTGACTCACAGGACCCAACCGCTGCCATCGCCGCGGATTATCCAAAAAACACGAGCTGGGTCAAGGAAGTTGGGCCATTTAACACCAATTATTCCAGTATTTATATTTTTTTTTTATGGGCCAGTTAACACCAACTATTCCAGTATTTATTTGTTTTTTGTAAGTCAGAGCTGGTGCACAGCTCTCAGCGCTGCGGATGAATTCTCACAGCAGCATTTTCAAACTTCAGCCAAAACAACTCCAATGTCTCCTCAAAACCTTCCTCCCTCGGATACGGATGGGAATCGGGGAATAAACATCAGGATCTCCCTATCATTCCTGCACCAAATCCATGCCAGGTGCTGCTTTTCCCAGGGGCTCCAAACTGCAGCATTTTTGGGACTCGTTTGGCTTCAAAGCAAGAAAATTCTCAAAGCAGTGGAAAGTTCATCCCAGTGCTCTGCAAAGAGTTGGAGCCACAACAGCTCTGGAGAAGGGAAAGACCGGGAGTTTCTTCTCTCTAGGATGGGATTAATGAGGGAATTGTGGAATTATGGAATCATGGAATCGTTTGGGCTGGAAGAGACCTTAAAATCACCTCATGCCCACCCCATCCATGGGCAGGGACACCTCCCACTGTCCCAGGTGGATCCAAGCCCCAGTGTCCAACCTGGCCTTGGGCACTGCCAGGGATCCAGGGGCAGCCACAGCAAATCTGGGAATTCCAGCCCAGGCACTCGGCTGATCCCACCATGGAGCTGCTCAGGATTTGTAGAAAAACAGGGGATAATGAGGGTACTTGTGCCAATACTTACTCCAAATCAAACTCAGGATTTCTAATCTTGTTTTTAAAAAAAAATCTTTCTAATTTTGTTAAATCCGTGAAGCTTTGGTGAATTTGTTCCATTTCCAGGATGAAGCGTTGTGTTTATCAAAGGACAGGATACAAAGTCAACCTGAAGGACAGAAGCTCAGTCCAGGACATCCCTGGCTGGTTCATTTCGGGTGTGAAGAAACACAGAATCATGGAATTACTGAGGCTGGAAAAGTCCTCTCAGATCACTGACACTCAGCTCTGCCAAGGCCACCACTGCCCCATGTCCCCACATCCACAGAGCTTCAAATTCCCTCCAGGGGTGGGGACTCCACCTCTGCGCCAGTGCTGGAAAACCCATTCCGTTACGAAATTCTCCCTAAAATCCAACCAGAATGGGACATTCAGGTCCCTGGCACATCCTGAGGCCGTGTCCTCTTGTCCTGTCCCACAGGGAGCAGACCCTGAGCCCCACCTGCCCATTTCCCCTCCGCCGCCACAGGAACTTCTGGAGCCCATATTCCCAAACCCCAACTCCCCGAAAACGGCAGAAGCGCATTTAAAGCTGGGAAGTGAAGCTGGCTCGGCTCTCCTGGACTGGAACAAAGCCCCCCTGAGCTCCTTCCCCTGGGAGCGGCGCTGTGACCGCACAGCTCCGCTCCGTCAGGACAGACAGATGTGGACACACATCCGATTACCCACCCGTCACTCACAGCCAGCGGCCCCGCTCCTCCAGCCAAGGGGGCTGGTGCCATTTCAGGCCCCGAAAAGCATCCACCAGCTGCTGCTCCGGCGGGACACAAATCCCCTGGAAGCCCGTGTCCCATCTACTCATCCTTCGCGGACAGCTGGGACGCCTCCGGGCCGCTCCGACGGCAGCACTGACACTCCTGGGCAACCACGGGATCATCTGGGCTGGAAGAGCCCTCCAAGATCGAGTCCAACTCCTCCCCAGCACAGCCCAGGCCACCATGGATCGTGTCCCCAGGTGCCACATCTGCAGGGCTTTGAAATCCCCCCCCCAAGGGATGGGGACTTCGCCCTTGGGAGTTTTGTTCCAATGCTTGACAACCCTTTCTCCTATAGGAGTCCTACAGGAAATCTGTGCTTAAACCCTGGAATGGATTTAGAGCCAGAGCACAGAACTTCCAACTCTCACCAGATCGACCTCGAAACTCTCCTAGCAGACCCAGCCTAAAAATAACCCATTTATGCATTTAACGGCAGCTAATCCAAGCCCACACGCCCTGGAATCGGCAGAACCTCCAGGAATGGAAATGACCATTTTTATCCCGGGATGGCGGGGAGCTAATTAATTGAAAAACCATCCTGTGATTCCGTGAATCCAACGGGAAGGTTGGAATCGATCCCGGCGCGATGTTCCTGGCTATACAGTGCCACCTTGCTGTCAACCCATCAATGAAATGACATCTGGGAAGGGTGGGATGCGCAGCACCTTCACCTCGAGTGACCCAGGAATTCTGGGCTGGAATACAACATTAAAATCACCTTAATCCCAATTCTGAACCTATTCCAAGTGGTCTGCTCTCCGATGGGACTCTCGCATCGTCATTCCCATGGTTTCTCTCCACCCCTTGAGGCACGAAGAGCTTGATCTCCCTCTCCTCCCCTGCCCTTCCTCACTGACCTTATCTCATCGATTTCCCTCCTAATCCACGTGTCCAGCGCTCCGCAAACGCCGCTCAGTGTTTGTACTCCTCAAATCCAAGGGGAAAAAAATCAATGGGAGACTCCAAGAACAGATTGCTCTGGGATTGCGTGTCTGGGAGGGAATTAATCCCTCATTCCTGAGGGACACGGGGGCCCAAGGCCTCGCAGTCGAAGTCACCTTGATGGGGAAGAGCCCCAGCGGTCCCGTCCCTCATCCCATGGAGTTATCCCAGGAAGTTGACTCCTTGGCTGGCAGAACACCCCAAGCTTTTCCAGGAGCTAAAGTTTCCCTGCTCTGAAATGATCCAGCTGCCCTCGAGAGGTCACAAGGAGAAAGAAGAATGACAGAGATGCACTGGGATAAAGTTTCCCCACGGCTTCAAAGGCACGAGAGCTCCGCACAACTTCCCCGACCACCCACCAGGATCCGGCTGGGGGATCCCATTCCAGGGAAACCCGGCAGCAACAGGAGCTCCCGGCGGGCGGGGAACCTCACACGGCACCAGGTGAAGGTTGGATGAATGAAAGGCAGCTCCATAAAAGCTCCTTTATGGACAGCTCCTCCTCATCCCCCAGGAGCGGCAGCTCCCGGATCCCCCGGGGCGGGTTTGGTTTCCCAGCTGGGGGTGTGGAGGTGAAGGGCACCCACCTCTGGTCCCCTCTGCTCCCGTCAGTCCCGCCCCAATCCGCGGGATAGAGGGAATGCGGGCCCTGCAACTCCCGCCGGTGTCTGTTTTCCCAGCTGGATGAGAGACTGCAGTCACGGGGAAGGAATCTCGGGAAGGAGATCCCGGCTCCCACAGCACGGCCCCGCTCCAGGGCGGGTGCGCCAGGGGCAGCCAGAGGGTGTTCAGGAGGAGCCAGAGGCTGCAGCTGAGTCTTGGAGGAATAAAACCCAATGGAAACACGTTCCTGGCCCACTGCAAGGTCCCTTGGGATGAGGTTCTCCATGGAGTCCCTGGGAGTGGCTCTTTGTTTTGCCATAAAATTCCACCAGAGCAGGCTGGAGTCACTCCTCACCCCTGGAAGCGTCCAAGGCCAGGCTGGAGCGCCCTGGGATGGTGGAAGGTGTCCCTACCCATGGCAGGGAATGAGAGGATCCTTGGGGTCCCTTCCAACCCAAACCATTCCCTGATTCCGTGATTAATGTGGGAAAGGTCTCTCCCACCTCACCACCCCCCCGCCCCGACACCCGCGCCCGCCCCGTGCCCTGCCCCCACGGCATCCCGAGGAATTCAACACCCAGCCACGAGGTCCCAAACCCCGCTCCTCGCTCCTCATTTCCTCCCTTTATTCCCTTTGCCTGGAAGGCTCCCGGTGACAGAGGATTTGATTGTTTGTTTGCTTTTATTGTTCCAGAGGGCCGAGTGTCGACAGGCTCCGCAATTCCCAGCGCCCAGAAACCCCGGCAGCGCTCCCCGCCGCCCTGAAGTGCTAACAGGACATGTTTGCACTCCGGGTTTTTTTTTTTTTTTTTGTTTGGAGGCTCCAGGGAGCATCCAGGCACTTTTAAGTCCTCCCCATGCCACTGCATCCCTCCTGGATGGAGAGTGATGGCCCCGGCGCCTGAGCAGCCGAAGGGGAGAGGGATCCGTGTGATTTTAATGGGATTGAACCACAAAAGCAACACTAAGACCAGTTTAAACCCGCCAAGGCAGGAAAAATCAGAGTTAAGGCTCCAAATCTGCTCTGAGCTCCTGCTTTTGTGTTTCCTGCCCTCTTCCCATCCCTTTTCCGCAGAGCACAGCGAGAGGCGGCTTGGATTTCCAGCCCAAACTTTGGAGGATCCTTCCCTCTGTGAGTCAGGCAGTTAACACTGATTTAAAAACAAATAAACCACTCCATGCGCCCTTCTCCAACACTGTTGGGATTTGGGCACTGGAAAAAAAAAAAAAAAAAAAAAAAGAAAAAAAAAAGAAAAAACAGTGCCCTGAGCCTGACAAAGAAGAAACAGAGTGGTTTGGCCAAGGCTCTGGAATGTTCTTCCTGGAGCGCCGGGCTGGCCGCAGCCCGAGGGATCCCTGCCGGCTCCCCGGGCAGTGCCTGCCCAACAACCCATGGCTGAGCACGTGGATCCACGCTGGGGGCAGGAAAAATGGATTTACAGCTCATCTCTGATGGGCCTCCGACATGGAGCAGCGTTCCCAATGGGAATTCCGGGAAGGGTGAGCAGCCCCAGAGGTGTGGGACACCCGGAAGAGCGGGGCTGTGGGTCGGAGCTCAGCCTGAACTTCAGGAGGTCCCAAAAGAGTTCCCTAATATCTCTTGCTGCTTCTTAGATGTCTCCCAGCTGCCCTGGGAGAGGTTTTGACCCAGATCCAGTTGGTTTTCCAGGGAAAACGCCTCATTTTGGTGTCACTGCCTGGGGGTCACAGGTGAACACCGAGGCACAAGGATCAGGTGGTATTGGGAGCAGGAAATACAGCCAAGAAAGGGCCCCTCATTGAACACCTGCATGTTTGGGCTCGATAATTTTGGTCTCCCTCCATCTTCTTTCTGTTTCTTCACCTCTCCCAAGTGTTTTTAGGGAGCCATGGGGTGGAAGAGGGATGGATGGAGACAGTACTTTAACAGGGAACGGTCCCTTCTCCCAAGTGGCAAAGCAACAGGAAAAGAGGAAACGGCCTCAAGTTGTGCCACAGGAGGTTCAGGTTGGGTATTGGGGAAGATTTCTTCCTGGAAAGGCTTGTCCAGCCCTTTAACTCAATAAATCTGCAGCATCACAGATTTTCAAAGGTAAATTAATTCCAATTATGGACTGAGAACACGAATCCAGGCATTTCTGGAGAGAGAAATCCAGTGTTGAGGTGGTGTCTTTGTGCTAACGAAATGATTGACTTCGCCCTGCCGATGACCTTGGAGAGGACACTCAGCCACCCCTGAGGTCCACCAGGAATTAACTGCAGCTTTGGCTTCCCCAGGCAAGCTGGCATTTAGAAAACCCAGGATAATTTGGGTTTCTGGAAGTAGAGAGGTGGGACAGAGGATGGAGGCGATAATATTAATATTAAGAAGAATAACAGCAACGACTTCTGGGAAGCTGATGTGGTTATGGATGCCTAGAGAAGCCTCCATCACACTCAGGGGTGTTAGGAAACAAAATATCCTTTAATTAGCAGTAATTAGCTCAGCTGGAAGTCAGGCACCTGCCCTTGCTGCTCTCCATTATCTCCTCAGACTCTTCAGGGCTTCGTGTTTGCACAAGAAGCAGAAAAACGGGCACCTTTCGATGGCCTGTGGGCACCACCTTAATGAAGGTGATTAATCCCGCTGGATAAACCATCCAGGAGATATCAGTCGGTGTGAGGAACTTGGAGAGGAGCCACTGAAGTAATTAAGAGCCTGGAGATAGGATCTGAACAGCAAAATCCTGGATTTAAGGGTGATGATCCAAGCAGCTCCAACCTCTCCTTGCTGGGAAATGAGGAATTAGGGCTGACACTGGAACCTGTGTCTTCACACCTCTGTTTCCTGAGTGCTCCAGGTGTCTGCCAGGAAAGATTAACGGAGTTCTGGAATTCAGCATTTCCCTTGGCACGTTTGGGAGCTGCGGGCAGGGATGCAGAGCTGGAAAAGGGCTTTGGATCACCGGGTCGGACAGGACGACGTGGCAGAGGCCACAGAAAAAGTGGTGGAAGAATTCAAGGGTTGTTAAGCAAGGACAGGACCCACAGGAGTGAGGGATGCAGGAGAACAGGGAGAATGGGAGAGGTTGATGGTTGGTTGATGATCTTGGAGGTGCTTCCCAACCTGAGTGATTCTGTGCTGATTATAAAGTAAAAAAGATGGAAAATGCAAATGTTGTCTTTCCGTGGTGAAAAACCTCCCCTGCAAAGAGCCCTAAACACTGAAGGTGAGCAGAAACCCAAAAGTACAACCTGGCTTCTCAAAATCCTGGAACGGGCTGGGTTGGAGACCATGGAGATCATCCAGTTCCAACCCTCTGGGATGGGCAGGGACACCTCCCAGTGCCTCGGGGGGATCCAAGCCCCAGTGTCCAGCCTGGCCTGGGACACTCCCACAGCTTCCCTGGACAAAACCCAGCGCTCAGACCCCTCTTCGGCCGGAGCAGAGCGAGAGAATTCCAAGAACAGGAGTTCAGAGTTCAGCTCAGAACTCGAGCTCTGAGGCTGAGGCCGGGCAAGGCAGTGGGGGAGGGGGGCTGGAGCCAAGGGAACAATTTGGAGATGAAAAACAGCGCCTGAAACGAGCCGAAAACCCCTCGTGAGTCACCTTTTCATCCCTGCCCTCCCGCATCCAGTGACTAACGTGGCAACAAAGCCGTGGGAGCTGCTCTCCCAGCAGAAACCCCGGAGACACAAGCAGGGACATGCGGCAGGAGACACCTCGGCGGGAGAGTTCGGTTAATTGATCATCCCCTCCGTGTGGTTCTCAGCTCCTGCTCCATCTCCCAGCAAACCCAGCTGGGAAGGATCAGCCAAACCAGTTTGCTGAGCAGGATGGCTCTGGGCTCACCCAAAGTCTTGTTTTCGCTCTGCTCCCCAGACATCTCCTGACCTCGCAGGGCTGGGGAGCCACACTGAGCTGTAAGGTACAGACACGGGTTAAAAAAAAACCACCCAGAGCTCCCTGCCTGGTGGGAATGAACCTTCAGGGCATCCTGGACGCTGCCATGGAGTGATTGGAGGGACTGGCTCCACCTTCCCACCACCAAAATGGTGACAGAGCCGAGAGGTGGCCAGGGCCACCAGTGTCACACCCAGGGGACCTTCATCCCAAATTCCCAAGGGCTTTCCCTCAGCCACCACCTGGGGATGGAAGCCCTGGAGCACATGGAAGCAGCAGGAGACAAGGATACATCTCATGGGAGGTCCTGAGATCCACCAAAATTGAGTCCAACAGCTGGGACACCCCAAAATCCCACCCTGGGCACCCCTGAGAGCATCGTCCCAACGCTCCCGGAGCTCCGGCAGCCTCGGGAATGCGCCCATTCCCTGGGGAGCTGTTCCAGTGCCTGACACAAGGACACAATTCCAGGCCTCCCAGTGCCCTCAGAGCAGCCAACAACCCAGCCAGAGGGAGTTCCCAACACCTGATTTATCAGCTGATATCTGATAAGAAGCCAGGCTGGAAGCCCACCATTCCAGCACAACTGGAGCTCCCGGAGTGACCTCACACTGGCTGCTCCCTCCAAGGGAGCAGGTGGTTCCTTGAAACCAGGCACGGAGCCCAGGAATCCAGGCTTCTGGAATGTGAGGCTCGGGGATGAGCTCACGCAGCAGCTTTGCTCCTCTATTTGGTTCTTATTTTTAGATAAAAAGGTGTCGGGCTGGAGAAAATGGGAACATCTGGTGACTGCACAGGAGAGAGAGGAAACCTGGGAGAAGTTAGGGATATCCCTGGAAGCGTCCCAGGCCAGGTTGGACACTGGGGCTTGGAGCACCCTGGGATAGTGGGAGGTGTCCCTGTCATGGCAGGGGTGGAATGGGATGGGATTTAAGGTCTCTTCCCTCCCAAACCATTCCGTGACTCCATCACAGAGCAGGGATGGAATGGAATTGTGCTCCCGAGGGGATCATTCTTTCATTAAGTGTCTCTATCAGGGCTAATAAGAGAAAAATGAACACATTGGAGGGAGACTTCCCATTCCCAGCTGGCCGGGGTCCAACAGGATCCCACAATAACCACAGCTGGATCCCAACACAGGGAAAACACACAAACAAAGCACTTCCCATGGGAAAAGCAGAGTCATGGAATGGGTTATGTTGGATGGGACCTTAAAGGGACACCTCTCACTATCCCAGGGTGCTCCAAATCCCAATGTCCAGCCTGGCCTTGGGCACTGCCAGGGATCCAGGGGCAGCCACAGCAAATCTGGGAATTCCAGCCCAGCCCCTCCTCACCCTCCCAGCCAGGAATTCCTTGCCAAGATCCCACCTAAGCCTGACCTTGCCTGTCTTAACCCCACTGATGGGGTTTGAGGAGCTGATGCTGAAGCTCAAACCCACCAAGTCTGCATAAAGCAAAGCAGAACAATGCTGGGGGAGAAGAGTGGGACCTCCCTGTCCCCACCCCTTGGACATCCAGGTGTCTCAGTCCAGGTGGGTTCCCACCTGCCTTGGTCCAAACTTCCCTCAGAGCTCAGGCTGGCACCTGCAGAGGAAGCTCAGCACTCGGGATTTACAACTCACTGGACAGGAGGAGAGGCTGGGAGGAGGGAGCTCTCATCACATTCCCTCCCTGGAGCCCAGAGAGGAATTCCTCAAGTGCTGGAGACAGATTTTCCTTGGAAGGCGGCCACGAGCGCTGATCTGGCTTCTAGGAGAGATCGGCGCGGCCGGGGACTGCAGGGACCTCAGAGACCAGCACAAAACCCTCCTCTTGCACCAACGTCCTCACAACAAACCCATGAAAACCAAAAATTAAAACACTTAGCAGGGGATGATTCCACACGTGGGCTTGAGAATGACCTGAGAGCACCTGGAGATCTCCAGTGGTGTTTGGGCATTCAGGGGTGTTTGGTGAAGATCCAGAGGAGCTGATTATTTCGAATTTCAGCAAGGTTATTCATGGGACTAAATTTTTTTTTTTTTTTTTCCAGATTTCTAAAATACAGCACTGAGTGTGTAAGAGTAACATTTAAACTGGAAGGGGGGAAAAGCAAATATTCCTTCCTTGTAAAACCTTAAATATTTGAGTCTCACTCCTGCAGAAGGACTTGAGATGGGAGCTGGTTTCCTTTATGACTTCATTAAGTGTATTTATGGATTTAGAAATGTCCCAGAATAGGAAATCAAGCCCCATTTTACATTTCTGCCTGCTCCAAACAGTGATTTTGATTCTCTGGGCTCAACTCTTCCTCTTTTCCAGTCAGGGATGGAATTGCTCCTGATTTCCTTGGGCACGAGGGGAAAACCAGGATTGTGATGTCCAAAACTTGAGTCTGCTGCTCTGAACAAGGACAAGCTCTGATGCCTTTAAACAGTGACAACTTTTGAGGGTTTATTTCCCATTACAAGGATCTGCACCAAGGCACAAACCAAGTCACCACATTTTCCTATCACTTCATATTTTATAAATTTCGGTCATTCCCTTAATCATCCCCTATTACAGTGAAAATTTTCTGGGATTTACAAATGTTCTGCAACAGCTCCTACTGAAATACATTGGGAAGGGAAATCTCTTTAATTTCCCTACTTTGGTGAATTCTTGCCCAGTCAGTTTTCCTCCCTGGGTCATTCAATTTAAATCAACATTGTGGTGACATTCCACAGAATCGTGGAATGGTTTGAGTTGGAAGGGACCTTAAATCTCATCTCATTTCAGCTCCAGCCATGGACAGGGACATCTTACACTATCCCAGCCTCTATGTCCAACCTGGCCTCGGACACCTCCAGGGACCCAGCTGCTCTGGGAGACCTTGGGCTCCATCCCAGTCCCTCCCCACCCTCACAGAGAGGAATTCCTTCCCAATATCCCACTTAATCTACTCTGCTTCAGTTTAATTTCATGGCTTAAAAGAGAAAGAATGCCAAGTCCAACAGGAAAAAATTAAAGACAACTTGAAGAACAATCAAAGCGCTCCATCCATGACCTTCCCACCTCTCCCTGCTCCCAGCTGGAGCTGCAGGCCAACAAGAAGTGCTGGGAGCGTTGGAGGCCTGGTGGCCACAGAGCAGGCACCAGAGCCTTGCTTGGATGGGCTCTGGTGACACATTCCAACACGCCACCAGATCAGGTCATCGACAGGAGCAGGGAGGGGGAACTGCCTCATCTTTTATCATTTTTTACTGGGTAAGTCAGGGATGGGTCAGCTCTTCTCCACTTTCTCTACAACACCTTGATTTTCCCCTCAACAGTCATCATCCACTACCCAGGAGATCCAGGACTGCCCATCCTCACCTGGCAGCTGCATCTCCCCTTTCTCCTTGCATATTCACAGAATCCTGGAAAGGTTTGGGTGGGAAGGGATCTCAAAGCCCATCCAGTCCCACCCCCTGCCATGGGCAGGGGCACCTCCCACTGTCCCAAGGTCCTCCAATCCTTGTCCAACCTGGCCTTGAGATTCAGAGGTGCTGCTGCTTTTAAATGCAAGAAAAAAACTTGGGAGCACCTCTTGGAACAAAGATGAAACCCCCATGTCCAAGGATACCCATTGGACAGAGGAGGAAGGACTGAGGAGGCTCCTGCTCCTCCTCCTCACCCAAGCTGGGTCCCTTTGGCTGCGTTTTGCGCTCGCGAACCACACGAATGTTTCACTGGCTCGGCCTCACCGAGCCATTTTCAGGCGTTTCACTCTTCCAAGAGCCCCAGGTTCCCTCTCCAAAACCCCCTCATTCCCGGCCTGGTGCTTGGAAGAGGCCCAGGGCCTCCACATTTCCTCACAGCCAGGAGGCCGCGGGCGCGTCGAGCGCCGCAGTCAATAAAGCGCCAAGGAGCTAATGAAGATAAAAGTGTCAACACAGCCTGGTGATAACGCACACCTCTCCCATGGAGCTGCTGGGACCGTTTTGCAAACAGATTTGGCAGTTCCTGGCGGGCCCGGGCCCGAAAAGCGGCGTCCTGATGTTATTAAAGTTAACAGAAGTGTCATGGGATGACAGATGGCTCCCCGCACATCAATTGGATTCTGAGGAGTTCTCAAACCCTGGCGGGTTGAAAGCAGCTCCAGCACGAATCAGAGGCAGGGGCAAGATCATCGATACAAGGGATTATGCAGATTTAAGAAATACCCTCGGCACCCGAAAGTTTTCAGAATGCAAACTACGTCAACCCCGCGAACAAGAGGCACTGCATCATGATGGCAGCAGGGACAAAGCCAGGGGGGTTTAACAGACAAAAAAAGATTGTTTTAATAGGAGAGAAGCATCAGTCATTGAGTCTTACTTCATTCAGACTTTCTCTCCAACCCATCCATCTTCAGTGCCAAGAGATGACAGGACCACCTCACTTTTCCCCCCGGCCTAGTGTATCAATAATGCCCATTTCTCCCCAAACAAATGACTCCCCAGAATGGCTCTTTTCCCAAAATTGGCTGCCAAGCCCCACAAAGGCCTCAGTACCTGCTATGGTCAACTTGGCTCCAACGGGGCCCCCTCCAGAGGTGGCCACTGATGGGTGGAGCCTTCCCCAACCATCTTCCCCAAGAGCCACTTTGTCATTCCTGGCCGGGGAGCATCTGTGGAAGAGGGGACCGGGGCGGGGGGGGGGGGTGGCCGAGCCGCAGAGGGACACAGAGAGGGACACAGCGAGGGACACAAACGGGCACGGACGCAGGGGAATGCAAATTCCTCCGCCCTCGCAAACGCCTCCGTGGGCATTCTCTGGGAACAAAGGTCCCCGAGGCGGGCGGGCTCTGCATCACTGCTCTCTCTGTTCCCAGCACCTGCTCGGCACCGGCCGCGGAGTCGCCGCGGTCCCTCCGCGCCGCGGCCGCAGAAGCCAAGGGCAGCACAATGGCCCCGTTGGCCAGGGTCAGGCCTGGCTTTCTTCCTCGCCCCCTTCCACCAGCCCTTTTCACCTCCACCATCTCCAGGAGCGCTCGGTAAGGAGGTGGCTTCGAGCGACGAGAGGAGGAGGAGGGGGGAAATATAGGTCTCTGGCGTAAATCACTGACGCCGTTTCCCCTCCTCTCCCTTCCCTTAAGACCTGATGGTCTTCAGTCACACATCTTAAAAGCAAAACAAAAAACAAAAACACAAAGACTTACTTGTCTCAAGTCGATGAAGGCCAACTGCAGCGTGTCCCCTTGGAACCCAGGCACTGGGCCGGATCTGGCAAACTCTGTGGGAAAGAAAAGAGGATAAAAAGCGCCTTTAACTAACCATGGACAGGGAGATTGGCAGACGGATGACAGGGAAGACAAGAGAGGCTGGGGGAGAGGAGGACCGCGCTTCTAAGGAGTCATGTCTCCCTCCCTTCAGCGTCTTTGTTCGCCCTTCAAAATTCGTGTCATCAAAACACCATTAATTCCACCGTCCTGACAGCAAGGAAACTGTACTAATTCGACCTGAAATTTATTCCCATGAGCCGCACTGGGCTTCAGAGTATTTGTTTTGTGAACGGACAAACAACTCGCCCAGAAGAAAGGGGGGGATGGGGGTGGAAAAGTTTTTCCTCTCAACACAATAAAATCTTCAGCTGTGAAACTCTTTTCAGTTCCGAAAGCTATTTATATTTTAGGGCGCTGAAGGAATTTTCTAATTTCACGCCTGTCACCAGGCTCCATGAGCATTCATCAAAAAAATATGCCCGGCCGCGTCATTAATTATCAGGCAGCAGATTATTTGCATGATCTGGTGATGGCGCCTCTTGGTCAGCCCAAACGCGGAGAACCGCGGCCGTTGGGTGGCATTTTTATTTCTGGTGGATGAAGACATCTGACAACTGAATAACGTTGGCTTCTAAAGCGAACAGAATATTTCCAAGGCCACATTTATCTCCTTCCAGCCTAATCTGGCCAAAATTTCATACTTTGGTTGTTCATTTTTCTCCTAATCCATTCTTTAAACCGAACCTAAAACCGCTGGAGCGGCTTGAATGGATCCATGTTAGAGGACCTCGGTTCTTCCACGGCATTTAGCAGCTTTTCCTTGGGAATGCTCACGAAGCCGACGCCTGCACGCATCCCGGGGCGTCTTTTGAGGTTGGTTCTGCCCAACTTCACTTCATTTTCACCCTCTGCAGTTACAGCTTCATCTCCGCTCTCCTCACAACCTCTCGGCGCTGAGGGGACCTGGGTTGTGAGGCCACAGCTCAACGCCACCAAAGGCTCGAGGGGGAGCATCTGCCTGGGGCGGAGTTCCTGCAGGCACTGGAGGTGCTGGAGGAATGAAATGTTTTCTTGGGATGAAGCCGGGTGTGACGGGAAAAAGGGAGAAAGGATGGAAAACATACACCAAACACCGATTTTTCAGTTACACAACCCATTATCGCCCATCTATCCCGGTTTTCACCCTACAGGAACCCTCCAACAGCTCCTAAAGCTCCACAAAGATGAGGATTAGGGATGGCTGGGCAATATGGAAGGAGGATTTTGCCTTTTGTCTCCATGACCAATCAGAGGCACCAATGGACAATCAGGTGGTCTTTGCCTCGAACACTTGTCCTCCCAAAAGTTTTCCTATTTCCAAGCCAAAGCCACAAAATCAGGAACATAAATCATCACACTCCCCTTTCCAAAGCTTCCCTGGAGCAGCCCAATCACGGCGCAGCCCCTTGGCTCTGACAAGAAGAGATTAATGAGTGAAACACCAGGACTCAGTCCTGTCCCTCAACCGCCTCATTTCGGGGAAGCAAGGCAGGGTTATTAATCAGCTCCCTTGCTCCACCTTCCATTAAAACCTTGGGATGGAGAACATCCTTCAAGCCAGACACAGGCACCTCCAGGGGCACAGGGGACACTTCTCAGGCTCTGCTTTTTAATAGTCTCAGATGCCAGAAGAGCTTTGAGATTGAAACCATCGCTCATCTTTGCAGTGATCACTCAAGTGACAACCGCTGCAGGACAAGAGCAAACACGGCTGGGAAATCATTGCTTTTATCTGAAGTTATGAGTCAAAAGGAGCAGTAAACAAATAAAAACAGAAATTATGGACGTGACTGTTCATATTTAGATTTTGGACAGAAAAAGCACAAACCAAAGTCAGCGGGAACCATCCATGGTCGTGCCTTTGGAATTTTGCACAGGATGGGACTGGACAGGGATGAGCAGGAGGAAGTTCTTCCCCTTCCCTGGGAGGGTGGGCAGGCCCTGGCACAGGGTGCCCAGAGAAGCTGTGGCTGTCTGGAGCTCTGGAGAAGCTCACAGGTGGGAAAAAGTGAGAAATGTTAGGAAGGAATCGAGGCAATCCCTGGATCCCTGGCTAGGTTGGACATGGGGACTTGGAGCACTCTGAGACAGTGGAAGGTGTCCCTGCCCATGGGACTGGATGATCTTGAAGGCCTCTCCATCCCAAATCATTCCATGATTCCTTGAGATCAGAGTCGCTCAGCTCCAGCCAATTCCACTGACCAATCCCGCAATATTCCGTGAGCAAAGAGCCCAAAGTGACTTCACATGTGTCCCTCAAAAACTGTTTTAATTAATCCTAACTGCAAAGGCATTTTAATGTAGGTTTGCTATAAAATTTGACTGCAGCTTGCCTGAGCCAGCAGGGAGGGAGGATCAACACAAACCCTCTGACTCTGATCTGCAAGGGATAAATCATCTTTATGCATTCCCTCTACACCCCACTGTCCCATCTGGAACAATTATCCCGAAAGCCACATCAATCCTAAAACCACTTGGAAAAGCACAATACCTGAGAAACTAAAAATGTTTAGAAGTGAGAAATGGGGCTTGAGCACCTTCTCAAGAGGTGGAACTCCTCTGGGTGGCTCAGGGTCGGAGATGCCCCTGGGTTGAGGAACCCAACCATGATGTCCTACCCTCCAAGGATGGGGTCACCTCATGCTCCTGATTACACAAGAGAAATCCTGGAAAATAAAGCCTGGAAGGACTGCGAGGAAAGCGAGTTTCTATTTTGGATCAAGGGCCTCACAGCTGTTCAGCATCTATTTAGGAGCACACACGGAGTTGGGAAATTTAAGATCTTCCCCAAAGCATGAACTTCAAATCCTCATGAGAAAATGCCTGTGATTGTGAATGTTCTCACAAGGCTGGTGGATTTATCACCGCTGTCGGCTGCTTGTGAGAAACCCAAGACAGATTCCATTCCAAGCCAGATTTCATCCCAAGGCAGATTTCATCCCAAAACAGATTTTATCCCAAGACAGACTTCATCCCAAAAGAGATTTCATCTCAAGACAGATTTCATCCCAAGAGAGATTTCATCCCAAGAGAGATTTCATCCCAGGACATGGCTGCTCCTTAGCAGCTCACCTTTAGCTGTCTCTGCCCACTGTCCCTTCCCACAGTTCCCTGTCCATGGAAAGGTTGGAACTGAATGGCTTTTAAGGCATTTTCCACCCCAGACTGGATGGCTTTTAAGGTCTTCTCCATCCCAAACCAATCAGTGATTCCTAAGGAACCTACAGGAAGAAGGCTGGGAGAGGTATGGAGTGACCCTGCCCTTTAAAATTTAGGATGGTTGCACATGGAGCCAACACTGATTTAAGCTGCAATTTTCACCAAAATACTGAATTAACAATGCTCTGGAACCTTCTAGAGGAAGGTGACCCGACCCATGGCTGGAATGAGATGGTCTTTAAGGTCCTTTGCAACCCAAATCTTACAGTTCTGGGATTCTGTGATTGACATCCAAGCTGATACTCTCTGTGTCCCAGAAGAAATTATATAGGAGCTGATATTCTTTGTGTTCCAGAAGAAATAATGTGGGAGCTGATATTCTCTGTGTCCAAGAAGAAATAATGTGGGAGCTGATATTCTCTGTGTCCAAGAAGAAATGATGTAAGAGCTGATATTCTCTGTGTCCAAGAAGAAATGATGTAAGAGCTGATATTTTTCATATCCCAGAAAAAACGAGAACAGGAATTCGGCCCAGACGCTCGGGAAAGCTGCAGAGGAATGAATGCAATGCTTCCCCTGGGCTGCTGGAGAAGGAGCTGCACCTCCTGCAATCGCAGGTCACACTCTCCATACCAATGCCACCAACCCATTCTGAAGGAGGAATGAACAAAGTCTCGGAGCAAAAAAGGAGAAACAAAGACGAGAGCGGAGCTTTAGAGGAGAGACACAGCCAGTTCTTCTTGGGTTTAATCTCTTCAAGCAGATTTCAGGATAATTTCCTCGGAACAACCGAGCGCAGTGTTGGCCTCAGTACTGTCGGATTCGTTTATTGTACTGTCTCCACGACCAAGGCAAGTGGCAAACATAGCAAGCAACCTACAGAGCAGCCCCTTGAGCAGAAAATCACCGGAGAATAGAGCGGATCAGTATGCGGCTGTTTGTACAAAGCATTTAGCCAGGCTAAAGGTTTGAGGGGTTTGTGTTCAGGCCAAAAAAGTAATGTCTTTGCAAGGTCTACAGGCTTGGGCCACCCAGGGCAGGTCACAGGGGGACTCCAACCTCTCTTCCAAAACATTTCACTGATGAAAGAATCAAGGAACAGGAACCGTTAAGCCCTTTACAATGGACAAAGAATAAAGAGTTCAAAGGCACGGCAGAAAAGAGACATCCACTGTAAATTAATTAATTACAGCCAACGGGGGGATCTCCCTGTGCCCCTGGCGCGGCTGCGCACGCGGGGACAGGGCCTCGCGTGGATTGAGCGGTAAAAATGGACCCAGCCGGTGACTTCATCCCTCAAAAACATCATTTGAGGGAAAGATTTCCTCTGACCTACACGGGATTTGTGATGGCACCTCAGGGATGGAGGCTGAAGCTGGTCCCAGGGAAGGGAACGTGGACCTATCTGCTCATGGCCACAGATAACATCTGGGTAATCGATCATCTCAGGATTCATCAAGGAAGGATGGAGATCTTGAAGTCATCTTCCTTGGTTAAAGCCTTGGAAGGCCGTCCAAGGAAAGCCAACTGATGGGACCTCCTTGGACAAAGCCTTGGAAGGCCATCCTGGAGAAGCCAAGTGATGGGACCTCCTTGGACAAAGCCTTGGAAGGCCATCCTGGAGAAGCCAAGTGATGGGACCTCCTTGGACAAAGCCTTGGAAGGCCATCCTGGAAAAGCCAAGTGATGGGACCTCCTTGGATAAAGCCTTGGAAGGCCATCCTGGAGAAGCCAAGTGATGGGACCTCCTTGGACAAAGCCTTGGAAGGCCGTCCAAGGAAAGCCAACTGATGGGACCTCCTTGGACAAAGCCTTGGAAGGCCATCCTGGAGAAGCCAAGTGATGGGACCTCCTGTTCTGTATCCCCAGGAACAGTGTGACACCTTGAGGACTCCGAGGCTGAAGGACAAATCCATGCGTGGACTCTGGAGAAGCTCACAGGTGGGAAAAAATGAGAAATGTTGGGGAGGAATCGAGACAAGAGGAACAGGGAGAAGATCCCAATTCCCACATTGAGCTTCTCCTTCACCCCTTTTCCATACTGAGCTTCTCCTCCTTCTCCCACACCATTCCCACACAGCCCCGCTCTGAAGCTGTTCCCCATTACAGCCCGAACTCTCAGAGCTCATTCCCATCTGGGGAGTTTCAGAGAGCTGTGGGAAGAGGGAGGAGTTACCCAAAACACTCTGAACTGGGTCAGATTAAAGAAAAAACTTCCCTCCCTCCCCATCAAACGTTCCTCTGATGGAACAAAGATGGGCCTGGAGTGCTGTCACTGCAGAGAAAGGAGTGGTCCCCGTCATGGGACACTGGCAGGGCTGAGGAGCACCCACAGCCCCGGGGAGGGACTCCTCAGGGGCTGACCACGAGATGTTTTTCAAGCTCTTCAGAAGGATGCTGGAGATGTGTGCCAAGAAATTTGGAACAGAATCCATAGGACTGGCTCAACCCATTAGAGCCGGGTCACGGATCTCCACGGGTTCCCAGACCCGAACCCAAGGTGTGCAGTGGATGTGTCCTGGCAGATGTGAAGTTCTCAGATCATTAAACACCGACACCAGCAAATGTGAACCGTGCCCATCCCACCATCAGCTCAAGAGGCTGTGGAATTTCCACCCCTGGAAGTGTCCAAGGCCAGGCTGGGGGTCCAGCTTTGCCTGCCAGGGATCCAGGGGCTCTCTGGGCAACAGCTTCTCTGGGCAACCTGTGCCAGAGCCTCCCCACCCTCCAAGCCAGGAATTCCTTCCAAATATCCCATCCATCCCTGCCCTCTGGCAGTGGGAAGCATTCCCTGTGTCCTGTCCCTGTTCCCTGTTCCCAGCCCGACCCCCCGGCTGTCCCCTCCTGGCAGGAGCTGTGCAGAGCCACAAGGTCCCCCCTGAGCCTCCTTTGCTCCAGGCTGAGCCCCTTCCCAGCTCCCTCAGGAATTCTCCAGCCCCTTCCCAGCTCCCTCAGGAATTCTCCAGCCCCTTCCCAGCTCCCTCAGGAATTCTCCAGCCCCTTCCCAGCTCCCTCAGGAATTCTCCAGCCCCTTCCCAGCTCCCTCAGGAACTCTCCAGCCCCTTCCCAGCTCCCTCAGGAATTCTCCATTCCCTTCCCAGCTCCCTCAGGAATTCTCCAGCCCCTTCCCAGCTCCCTCAGGAACTCTCCAGCCCCTTCCCAGCTCCCTCAGGAATTCTCCAGCCCCTTCCCAGCTCCGTTCCCTGCCCTGGGCACTCTCCAGCTCCCTCAGGGTCTCTCTTGTTGGGAGGTGCCCAAATCTGACCCCAGGAGTTGTGGCACATCGAGAGATCAGCACCTGTGGGGTGGACATTCCTCTCCTGATCCGTTCTGCTTAAACCTTCCCATCTCTCCACTACAGCATTCCCATTTTTTCCCCCAAATCCAGGTTTTTTCCTGGTGCATTGCAGCAGGACTGACACCAATTAAGGATACCCTAACTCCAGCAGCTGACGGATCACAGGTTGGAAGAACACCTGGGAGTCCTTGGGATCATGCCAAGGGAGAGGATGGCTCCAGCATCATGGACAAACCCCGGCACTTCCCCCAAATCCCAGGATTTCCACATGAGAAATTCCCACAAGCCCGATAAGGCAGTCAGGGAGGAGGTGTGGAAGGGCCGTGCCGGGATCCATGTGGGCACATTTTGGGACAATCTGTTGGGATGGAGAATTCCTCAACCCAGCAGAGACATCTGGGTGTGTGCCTGGCTGATCCCCGGGAGGGGGGGCCGACTAAAAATAGGGCGTGTAACGGAATTTGAAATATAAACTTCTAGGGCGATTTTCATTTCCCATAAAGCAGCACTTAAAAGGGTTTGGAGATTATGGAATTGCTCATTTTATGACCCAAGGATTGTAAAAACCCCTCAACCACTGCTGGAACCCGTTATGGAGATGGGAAACACTTCCTAGGAGCGAGAACAGCCCCGTTTCTTTGGGATTTTCCATCTGTCATCTCCAAATCTGGGTTGTTCCATTCGATTCCCACTACGTCTGAGGTAGAGGGGAGATGGAAAAATTATGTATTTATCAAATTATGTATTTTTATATGGATTTATCAGTTAGAAAAGAGCAGAGTGGGGCATGGAGGAGTTCAAAAATCCCATTGCATTGTTAAATCTTGGATTATGGACGCATTCTGGGAGACAAGAAACCCTCTGAAAAAAATTAATTATCTTTTCTGAAAAAAGGGAATTTACAGGTTCCCAAAAATCTTTGGGGTTTTTTTTTTCCCCTCTCCAGGGTTGTTTTTTTTTTTTTTTTTTCTTCTTTTTAACCCAGAAGTGTCTCCTAAACTGAAACATAATGAGATGTGTCCCACTGAGTCTTTCTAGGCAGTTCATTTAAGCTGTGCCTTAGTCCAGGATTAAAAGGGGGTGAGAGAAAATGAATAAACTGCATTTTCTGTGCTTTGAACACACCAAAAAAAAAAAAAAAACCCCACAGATTTAAGGAAGGGGGAGATTTAAAGAGCAGGTGAGGGGTCCCATCACAACCTCATCTTTCTGCCAAGCACCACAGAATCCCAAAATCCCCGAATCCAAGGAACCATGAAGAGCATCTTCATCCCACCCCATCCATGGGCAGGGACACCTCCCACTGTCCCAGGTGAATCCAAGCCCCAATGTCCAACCTGGCCTTGGGCACTGCCAGGGATCCAGGGGCAGCCACAGCTGCTCTGGGAATTCCAGCCCAGCTCCTCCCCACCCTCCCAGCCAGCAATTCCTTGCCAAGATCCCAGCCCAATCTCCCCTTTCCCAGTGGGAGCCATTCCCTGCCTCCTGTCCCTCTGTCCCTTGTCCCCAGTCCCTCTCCAGCTCTCCTGGAGCCCCTCCAGGGACTCTGAGCATTCCCTGGATTTTTCCCTTCTCCAGGGGAACATTCCCAGCTCTCCCAGCCTGGCTCCAGCCCTGGAGCAGCTCTGCAGGTGGGCTCTCACCTGAGAATCCCCCTTGGCCACCTGGACTTGCACCTCCCTGGTCCAGCAGTCTCTCCCCTTTTTATGCTGAGGGGCAGCAAACTGGTTATGAATCAGGAAATATTTTCCGAACCCAAAAATCAGGAGAATTAATTTAGCAGTGTCTTGTTGTAAGTCTAAACCCCCACATTTTTCACCTCTCCTGCTGTCAATTGTGTTTATAAACAGCTTTCCTTCTAATGCATATTGGATCTGCTTCTAACACAGAGAAAATTACCTTCACCACCTTAAAACTATGCCTAATATACAATAAAAAATTTCCTTAATTCGTCTCACCTCTCTTTCAAGCAGATTATTTTTTCAGCATTCACAAACAAAACCTTAATAGATTCCAGCATCAAAACTCTGCAGCCCCATTCCCTCATCATGGCACTCACTGGAAGTGCTCCAAACAGACAGAAAATCCTGTTTTAATGTATAAGTGCAAGATAAAACTGCTGGAATGGGCAAGGTTTGGGATTTTGGGGGGAGGAAGAGGACGGAGGCAGAGGCACGAACTGGTACTGTGAGGATGCTGAGGTTCACACCTGCGCTTTCAGGTACAAAAAAAGATTAAAAAAATCACCAAAAAACCCAAGAATAAACCCCAGCCTTGCAAACTGAAACTTATTTTCTGAGTACACCACTTCCCTCTTGGAACTGGCTCATCCCAAAATTCAAACCTTGATGGATTTCTGCTCCAAAAGAACCAAATTAAAGCGATTTCCAGGCGCAGCAGAGGCACCAGACGGACCCGTGGGGGTGAGTGGCACGGTTTTGCTGCTGGAAAGGAGAAGGATTTTGTCTGTTCAGGGCTGACAGTGATGGATGGAGAGGATGCAGCTCCAGCATCCATCTCCATTCCCTGCTCCGGTGGCACCGCGGGGCGGGGCTGGGGACAGGTCCCTGACCCTGTCACCTGCTCCGGGATGTCTGAGTGCTCCCCAAACACCTGGAATTTAAGGAATTGTGCTTTCCAACCTGCTGTGAAATCCCATCCATCTCCCTTGGCAGCAGCTTTTGGGGAAGAGCTGCTGCTCCGTGATCCACGTTACGGATGGGGCGGAAAACTGCCGGGTTTGGAGTGTTTGCAGCCAAAAAAACCAGGGAATTTTCAGGGATGACAAACGCTTCCCATTATTGCCAGCTCTGGCGCCCATCCCTCAGCTGACACCCATGGGAGCACAGCTGCTCCCGAGGTGCTGAGGGGACACAAATGAGAGTCAGGAATTCGGGGATGGAGGCAGCACCGGGAGGAAAATCAGTCATTGCTTTGTGAGTTATGGTGCAGCTGCAGGATCCGGGTGGGAATAATTGAATTGGGATCCTTCTCCCAGGCTGGTCAGCTGAGGGCTGGAAAATGGCAAGTGGGTGTTAAAAAAAATGGGAAAACCCGTGTTGGAAACAGCAAAATTCCTACTGGGGGATTGTTGCCAGCCGTAAATTTAATCTCAGCGTAGATGGGGGAATCTGAAAATGTTGGATAAAGGGTGGAAGAACTTGTCTTGGTAATGGGAAGTGCCAGGGGATGATGAAACCAACAGCTGGTGTCACTGAGTCACTCCCCTGGATCCCTGGAAGTGTCCAAGGCCAGCCTGGATGGGGCTTGGAGCACCCTGGGATAGTGGGAAGTGTCTCTGGATGGGCTTTAAGGTCCATTCCCACCCAAAGAATTCCAGGATTCTGTGATAACACGAGACATCCTGATCTCCACCTCAAGCAGGAAAGCCAAAATGTGGATATTTGGGGGGAAAAAAATCCCTAGAATCCCCTAAAATCAAAGATCACCTGGGTTCTTTAGGAGCCCTATCAAGCTCCGGGTTCTCAACCACCACGATCACGAATCCATCCCAGGATGAATCCAACAAATCCATCCCGGGATGAATCCCAGCAAACCCATCTCCCTCAGAGGGAAGAGGATCCTGTGCAGGGGTGTAAAGCTCTGCCTTACTTTAATTCCAAAACCAGGATTAAAAAGAGCATTTTGTCTGCTTTGGGCTCTGGTTTTTAACCCTTTCACTGAGCAGGACAAGCAGCAACTTGAGGGCACCCAGAGAATTCCAGCCCTAACTCAGGTGGGCGCCTGAAGACCCGAAAGGAGCAGGTTTGGGAGCAGAGCCCTGGGGGTGGCACCACGATGTTCCCCCCCTGAGGAGCCGCTGTCCCTTTGTCACAGGACTCCTCCTCTCCATCACTCTGACCTGGCACAGAGGTCACTTCAAGGACAAAATTCCCTGCAGAGAGGACAAAGGGCAGAGGCCGGGAGAGGATCAGAACTGGTGAAGAACATCAACTCCTTCAGATGCTCCAAGCCCCATCCAGCCCTGCCTTGGACACTTCCAGGGATGGGGCAGCCCCAGCTCCTCAGAAAGAGTCATAAATAAACTGATTTTTGATTCATGCACTCCAATCCCTCCTGGTTTTAAAATGCTCCATCCCAAAAAAGCAGGGACGGTCTGGAGAGCATCAAGGCAGCATTGAAGAGGAAAAGGAGGAGCAAAACTTGGATCTCTTGGAATCCTGTGTGCTGAAGATGCTCTGGGTGAGCTCTGTGAGCACCCACCACCCCCAGACCTTGGCATTGCCACACCCCTGACCTGGGACCCCAAACACCAAGGGGCACAGCAGCACTGTAGGGTTTTACTCCAAACTGGGGACGCTGCTTTGGGGTTACTCCTCTGGAGGCTGAGGGAAAGGACTCTGTGTACACCATGGTCATTTTGGTGGGAGGTTCCATTTGATTCCTAATCTGCCCTATTCCATTTAATTCCTAATCTGCCTTATTCCATTTAATTCCAAATCTACCCTATTCCATTTGATTCCTAATCTGCCTTATTCCATTTAATTCCTAATCTACCCTCTTCCATTTGATTCCTGATCTACCCTATTCCTTTTGATTCCTAACCTATCCCATTCCTTTTGCCAGTATAAGTATAAATATAAATATAAATATAAATATAAATATAAATATAAATATAAATATAAATATAAATACCTTAATGTCACACATAATTTCATGCAGTGCACTAATAATTCTTTTTGGTTTATACCCTGTAGTAACTTTGATTAAAACCTTTACTTCCTTTTCTCCCGTCCGGTCAATAAATAACTCATTTTATAAACAGAGCTGATCCAGCACCCTTAAAACTCATGGGCCAAAGTCCCATTTTAGGTGTGGGTCACCTCAATTTAAATCTTCACAAAACCCTGAGCCTGAGGCAGAGCAGGAATCCCCCTGGATCCGTGACCAAGCCAAGGACAAGGACAAGGACAAGGACAAGGACAAGGACAAGGACAAGGGCAAGGACAAGGGCAAGGACAAGGACAAGGACAAGGACAAGGGCAAGGACAAGGGCAAGGACAAGGACAAGGACAAGACAAGGACAAGGACAGGACAAGGACAAGACAAGGACAAGGACAAGGACAGGACAAGGACAAGGACAAGGACAAGGACAGGACAAGGACAAGGACAAGACAAGGACAAGGACAAGGACAAGGGCAAGGACAAGGACAAGGACAAGGACAAGGACAAGACAAGGACAAGGACAGGACAAGGACAAGGACAAGGACAAGGACAAGACAAGGACAAGGACAAGGACAAGGACAAGGACAAGACAAGGACAAGGACAGGACAAGGACAAGGACAAGGGCAAGGACAAGGACAAGGACAAGGACAAGGACAGGACAAGGACAAGGACAAGGGCAAGGACAAGGACAAGGACAAGGGTAAGACAAGGACAAGGACAGGACAAGGACAAGGACAGGACAAGGGCAAGGACAAGGGCAAGGACAAGGACAAGGACAAGGACAAGGACAAGGGTAAGACAAGGACAAGGACAGGACAAGGACAAGGACAGGACAAGGACAAGGACAGGACAAGGACAAGGACAGGGGTGGTTTGGGCTCTTACGTTCGCACTCCTCCACGTCCAGGTTGAACTGGTGCAGGGCTTCCAGCGTCAGCTGCCTCACCTCGGCCTCCAGCAGCAGCTGCAGCAGCGACGTCGAGAGGTGCTTGCAGGCCGACATGCAGGCGGTCTGGGCCACCTTCCCCTGCGGGACACACGGACACGCGTCAGGGACACCGGCACAGAAAGCCACCAGCACAGAACTGCTGCAGAGCAGCCCAGCCCCCCCAGGAAAGCCACCAGAGAACTCCTCCAGAGCAGCCAAACCTCCTCAGTTAAAGCCACCAGAGAACTTCTCCAGCTCAGTCAAACCTCCCCAGTTAAAGCCACCAGAGAATTCCTCCAGAGCAGCCAAACCTCCTCAGTTAAAGCCACCAGAGAACTCCTCCAGAGCAGCCAAACCTCCTCAGTTAAAGCCACCAGAGAACTCCTCCAGCTCAGCCCAAACCACCTCAGCAAAGCCACCAGAGAACTTCTCCAGCTCAGTCAAACCTCCCCAGTTAAAGCCACCAGAGAACTTCTCCAGCTCAGCCAAACTTCCTTAGTAAAGCCACCAGAGAACTCCTCCAGAGCAGCCAAACCTTCTCACTAAAGCCACCTCAGAACTTCTCCAGCTCAGCCAAACTTCCTCAGTTAAAGCCACCAGAGAACTCCTCCAGAGCAGCCAAACCTTCTCACTAAAGCCACCTCAGAACTTCTCCAGCTCAGCCAAACTTCCTCAGTTAAAGCCACCAGAGAACTTCTCCAGCTCAGTCAAAACTCCTCAATTAAATCCACCAGAGGACTTCTCCAGCCCAGCCAGGCCTCCTTGGTAAAGCCACCAGAGAACTCCTCTAGACCAGCCCAGCCCCCTCAGTTAAAGCCACCAGCACAGAACTTCTCTAGACCAGCCCAAACTCCTCAGTTAAATTCACCAGAAAACTTCTCCAGCCCAGCCCAGCCTCCTCAGCGTGTCCCATCTGTGATGGGATCTTCCCACAGCGCTCAAGGTCACAACCACCATCTCCCAAGGGAATCCCCTCTGGAAGTGCCCGTGGCTGAGGGAAGGGTTAGGCCTTGTTGGGTGCAGCTGGAGGAGCTCCAGTCCAGGAGAGCTCTGGGGTGCTCAGAGCTCAAAGTGCTCTCGTCGCATCCTAAAGCGGGCGAGACAACATCCCATTAATTATCAGGGAATTATGGAATGTTTGGGTGGGAAGGAACCCTAAAGCCCACCTCATTCCATGGCCAGGGACACCTCCCACTGTCCCAGGATGCTCCAAGCCCCATCCAACCTGACCTTGGATATTCCCTCCCACTCCCAGGTGGGTCTGCAACAGGAACTAAACCCCTAAAAAATGGGGCAATCCTTTGGGACAAGAGCGGGATTTTGCCCAAACCCTCAGGCTGACACCACAGGGAACGATCCCGATGCCTGCGTGTGCAACGCCACGAGGGAGCTTTTGGATCGTGGTGCTGCCCTGGAAACAGCTCCAGCAGGAGATTATCTTCTCAAACACTCACAAAAGACTCTTAACACGCTTTCCTGACACCAAGGCGTGGCTTAGGAGCTCTCACCGACTCTTAGACGCGCTTTACAAGCCGTGTTTAAACTGGGATTAAACACGGCGCTTACGCCGCCTTTCCAGCTCGGCACCGCCGGTTTCGTTGTCGCGGCACGGCGATGTTTGATGCCTGCGCTGGGAAGGGTTTTCTCCCAGCTCTGCAAAGTTGGTTTGGATCTTCAGGCCACATCCATCTTCAGCAGGAGGGGAAAATGGGTTTTTTATTTAAAAAAGGAGCCGAGCCGTGCGTTGCAGGGCAGGGTGCTCCATCTCCAGCTCGCCGCCGCTCCCAGGCTCCGGAGCGTCCATCACTCACCTCCCAACAAACACCTGCACCAAAATGAAGATGAAGCATGGCAACCATAAAGTTTAGCAGAGCTCTGGGGTTTTTTCTTTGCTTTCCATCATTTGTTTGTGCTTTTCTGACACGCTGGGTTATTTAAAACCCCGCTCGTGCCAATTGCTCATCTCTGAAAGCTGCGGGAAGTACAGCGCTGCCCGGCTGTGATTTTTCTTCATTACTTCCAACAGACACTCGAGTTCTTGCTGTGGCCGAGGAGTTTTGACAGAATCAGGGAATATCCTGAGTTGGGAGGGACCCACAGGATGGTGGAACCAAGCCCTGGCCCTGCAGAGACACCCCAACAATCCCACCCTGTCCATGCGAGCAGTGTCCAAACGGTCCTGGAGCTCTGGCAGCCTCTGCCCATTCCCTGGGGAGCCCGGGCAGTGCCCAGCACCCTCTGGATGAGGAACCTTTCCCTGAACTCCAGCCTGAGCCTGTTCTGGCCCAGTTCCAGTCCTGTCCCTGTCACAGCTGGCCCTCGGGAGGAGCAAATCCCGATGAGTCTCCCCTGAGCCTCCTCTGCTCCAGCTGGACATTCCAAGTGCCCTCAACCCCTCCATGTGGCATTGGGATGTCCGGGGTGGAAGCAGAGGATGGGAAATCAAAGCTCTGCAGCCAAGCCCTGGGACCCTGCTGAGGACAGGGGAGAGAGGGCTCCTGACCCTTCCTGGAAGAGCAGGAGAAAATCCCTAGAGTAGCTCACGCCCCACGTCAGCGGGAATTTACAGAGGGTTGCAACCCTTGGAGAAGCCTTGGAGGTTCCCACCCCCAGGTGAACCATGGAATGGGTTGGATCTTAAATCCCATCCTATTCCACCCCATTCCATGGGAAGGGACACCTCCCACTGTCCCAGGTGGATCCAAGCCCAATGTCCAGCCTGGCCTTGGACATTCCCAGGGATCCAGGGATTCCAGCCAGCAATTCCTTGCCAAGATCCCAGCCCAATCTCCCCTTTCCCACTGGGAGCCATTCCCTGGCTCCTGTCCCTCTGTCCCTTGTCCCCAGTCCCTCTCCAGCTCTCCTGGAGCCCCTTCAGGGACTCTGAGCATTCCCTGGATTTTTCCCTTCTCCAGGGGAACACCCCTCAAGATGAACTTGATGAGCTTCCCCCGTGCTCACCTCTCCGGCCTGCCCGGGTCCCACTGTATGCCCTCCTTTCCCACATCACACGAAGGAAAAACCCCAGGAAGGTTTTTCTGTCCCTGCTGAGCAAAATTTCAGAGGAACAACCCCGTGACACCCCAAGCAGGGGTCAGATCAACCTGTGGAGGTACCCGAAGGGTGACCCACACCTGCCCTGGGCACCAATTTCTGGTCAGGTCAGAGTGACTGAGAAGTCACACCATGAGCAAGTGGAAATGAGCAAGCAATTGAGATGAAATGTCCAATAATTAAGTCTGAAATGGGGAAAATGGGATGGGAAAAGCAATTTCACCATCAGGGCTTGGCAGCACCACAATTCTGAGAGGCTTCCCTGAGTGGAAGGGGCACTTCAGGATGTTCCTTATGGGAATGTTACCTCAGGACTTGTTGCAGAGATGGCAAAGGAGATGCAGACAAGTCCAGAAGCAGCTTCTGGCTCAGCTTTCCCTTCTTTGCCTTTTCTACACAGGATTAGGCCAGGCCTAAAACTGCTTCAGGTGCAAATGTCCACTGCCCTCACTCTGAACCTGAATCCTCTCAGGCCAGCTGAGAACATGAGCTTTTATTTCCATTATTCTTGAGGGTTTAAACACCTAAAAATCTTTTCTTTAAAAAAACACCCCGTTTTCCCTCTCACAGAACACACGGATGCCTCACAGTTGAGATCCAGAATTATCCGAAGCAAAGCAAAAGTATATGGAATTTTTTTTTTCTGCTTTTTAAGCCTGAATCCCTTTCCTCCCCCGCCCCCCTTTATATTTATTATCAGAGAACTCGGAGATGCCACAGGAGTTTCAATCACGGTGTTAAATGTCTGCTCAGAGAACAGAAGGTACCACCAGGGATGAGCAGCAGCTCCTGCCCTGGGCACCGAGATTTAAAACCCTCCCAGAATTTATGGGTTTCACTCCTTATAAATAAGACCCAACTTAATCCTTTCCTGCCTCACCCCTGCGCTCCGCGAGTTACAGCAGCTCCTTATAAAGTCAGCCGTGGCTTGTGAACATCAATTTCGGGCCATTTCCCCAGGAATACAGCGGGAAATCTGCTGGATAAGCAGCTGCTGCTGACAGGAGACAAACGAGCGCGCGGCCGCTGATATATCAGCGCTAATAAGCCGCTGCTGCAGCTGAAGGTTGTTTGTATTCCCGCTTGGAATGGCTCGGGCTGGCAGGAATCGAGCACATCCTCCTGCCACAGATGCCCACCTCGGCTCTGCGGAGCTTATTTACAACGGAGTTTCACTTCACGGCGTTTTGTTGTTTTTTTTTTTTTTTTTTTTTTTTTTTTTTTGTTTTTTGTTGTTTTTTTTTTTCTCCCTGGTTCTTTTTTTTTTTTTGAGCTTTCCTGCAGCGCTGGAAGAGCCGGACTTGCCTCGCCCGGAACGCACGGAGCCGAGTCCGGCAGGGACGTGTTTACCACAGCCCCAACCCTCCCAAAATCGCTACCCACCCCAACCCACCCAAAATCGCTACCCACCCCAACCCACCCGAAATGGTTACCCACCCCAACCCACCCAAAATCGCTACCCACCCCAACCCTCCCAAAATCATTACCCACCCCAACCCTCCCGAAATCGTGGCCCGCCCCACCCTCGGCGGCGGTGCCGGGACTTGTGCCTTGGCACGGAGCGCGGAGCTCCGAGGTGTCACCGCGGTGGGGGAGCCGCGCTCAGAGGAGCCGCCGCGCTCAGCCGGGACGGCTCCGGCCCCGCGCTAATTCCCTGATGATTTTCGGGAGTGTGGCAGCGGCGGGGGCACTCCCAAAGGCTGTCCCTGTGCCAGCGCCCCGAGCAATCGCCGGTGGCGTCCTGATCCTGCTCCCCAGAGCGGCTCCAGCCCAGCTCTGGCCCTGCCTGGGTTTCAGGAACAACTTCTCCAGGGGAACACCCCTCAAGATGAACTTGATGAGCTTCCCCCGTGCTCACCTCTCCAGCCTGCCCGGGTCCCACTGGATGCCCTCCTTTCTCACATCACACGAAGGAAAAACCCCAGGAAGGTTTTTCTGTCCCTGCTGAGCAAAATTTCAGAGGAACAGCCCCGTGCCACCCCAAGCAGGGGTCAGATCAACCTGTGGAGGTACCCGAAGGGTGACCCACACCTGCCCTGGGCATGTTTCTGGTCAGGAGAGAATGAATGCCCGGACACGCTGGTCCCTCCAGCTCAGGAACAATTTGTCCAAAGGGTGGGATGAGATCTGGACAGGGAGAAAAGAGCAGGGATGCAACCCTGAGCTGAGCTCTCTGCAGGGAAAGGGGAAAACAAACACCTCAAAGGCAGCAGTGCTCATTTACCAACGTGGCAGAAAACTGAAGAGCTTCAAACCACCCTTAGCAATCCCAGGAACAGCCCTGTGGGGTCACTCACTGCTCAAGACCTCTGCAAATCCCATCAAAACCTGGATCTGCACTGGGAAGAACAGGGATCACAGGTGAAAGTAGACAGATCTCCACGGCCAACATGCTGAAACCTCCCTTGGTCCAACCTCAGTCAAACAAAGCCATTCCAAGGGTGTTATCCCACCAAAATCCACGGATTTATGGTTTTGTGGCTCATTCCTGCCAATGAATCCCTCTGTCCACAGCTCCTGATGGAACCTCGGGGCTGCCATGGCACCCCTCAAAGTGACACTGTCCTCCCTGTGCCACCCAGGATCCCTCTGGACCCACAGGAAGGATCCAGAAGGTTCCCTGTGGCCATTCCAAGCACTGAAAGGGAGGAGCCAAGCTCCAAAGCTCTCCCAGAGGCGCAGCCAAGGGGCTCCTACCAGAACACACCAGCGCAGGACCACTGAGGCTGGAAAAGCCCTCCAGGATCACCGAGCCCAGCCTGTGACCGAGCCACACCTTGTCCCCACCCTGAGCACTGAGTGCCACGTCCAGCTGGCACCTCCAGGCGTGGGGCAGTCCCAAAGCCCAAAGTGTCCATCCTGTTTGAGGAGAGGTCGGCCAGGAAATCCTCTCCTTCCATCCAGAAGCCATCCCTGGGCAGAGAGGGAAGGCTCTGGGCTCCCGGTGGGGAAGGGCCGCGCGGAGGCTCCGGAGCCGGCTCCGCTGCCGGGAGCGTTTGTTTAGACACGGCCAATCTGTTACCAATTAGGGAGAGGAAACGCCAAGAGGCTGCCTTGTTAATTAAGGAACTCGCTATCAAAGGACTCATTAAGAGCTACTGAAATGGAATGGTTGTTCAAATAAATACCCATTAATCTTAACGCGCAATCAGGACCGCGCTGCCGGTCCCCACCACCCTGCAGGAGCACCTCCGGCCGCCAGGGAATCGTGGAATGGGTTGGGTTGCACCCCAAAGATCACCCAGGTCCACCCAGGTGCACCCTTGGAGCACCCTGGGACACCTCCCACTATGCCCAGGGTGCTCCAAGCCCTGTCCAGCCGGTCCTTGGGCACTTCCAGAGGTCCAAGGGCAGCCACAGCTTCCCTTCACCTGTTGGTGCCTCCTGCACTTCCCCTGGCCCAAACCAGGTGGGATGTGGTCCCTGAAATCCAAACCCAGCTCCTGCTGTAGCACGGAGAACCCTCCCAGCGGCTCTCCGAGGAATTAACGCAGCATTTCCATGGAAAACAAGGCCTGACAGGCTCCAAGCGCTCTCAGAGTTTCCAATTATTTTTTTTAGCTACCAGCAGAATTCCTTCTTCGCCCGCAACAAGCATCGGGATTGATGCGATTAAGGATATTTAGACGTGCAAAATCCAGGGACTTCAGAGAGCAGAAAAGCGGGCCAAAAATCGGGAATTCTTTGGTATTAAATGTACAATTTTCTATAAACACCACGAGTTGTCCCCGTAATTTCAACACTGAATTTCCTGACTTTCCCAATCCATAAGGCAGCGCTGGGATGTTTTGCAGAGGATGGAAACGTGATGGGGAAATAATGAGCAATTGTTTGGTAGCACAAGCCCCAGGATAATCCCAGCGGATCCTCTCTCTGTGGCCGCAGATGGAGACTTCAGACCCTGCAGACCTCCCAGGGCTCATCTCCTGCTCCAGAAGCTTCTGGAAACCCTGGCTGCCTCAAATCCCCCCTAAACTAGGGGCAAATTCAACAAACCATCCCTGGAAATTTTTCCTGCCTTGCTTGTCCTGTCCTGATTTGCGTTTTTTTTTTTTAAACAACAGTTCTGCACTCACTGAAGGTGGCAGAAAAACCCCAAACCATCACCCAAAAGAACAAACGCTTCCCAAAGCGTCAAAACAAATGAATGACGAGTACCTGTAATTTTTAAAAATATTTTTAAGAGGTTTACATAAAAAATAAACCTTTCATTAATTGCCCAAAAGTCAATTTTCAACTGGACCAAGTGGGTTTTCGTGGACAGTTTTGGTTGGATTTTTTTTTTTTTTCTGGTTTGCTTTGGGTGTTTTCAGATTTGTTTTAGTTTAAGAAACCACACAAAGCCAAACAAAATTGCTACCAAAAAAAAAAAAAAAAAAAAGAAAAAAAAAGCCCAAAAAACCCCAAATAAACCCAAAAGCTGTGGGTCTGCACTCATGATCCTGCAAAGAAATGGGTCTCCAGGACAAAGAGGTCCAAAGGAACGAGGGACAGGCCCAAGCAAGGACACCCCAAGCCCCACTGGTGTATCTGGTTGGTTGCCAATGTCACCCCTGGTGACAAAGATGTCCCCTCAAGGCTGGAGCTCAGCTGGCCCCCACCACCACCGTGGCCACACCAACCTCTACGGCTGCGTCCCAAACAAACCCAGCAGGTATCAAACAACTCTCAATTCGTTAGTTCTATTTACTCAGCTTTGCAGCAGACTCATTAGGAACAAATCCCCTTTTTTTGTCCCTATTTTTTTTTTTTTTTTTTAATGGAAGGAGGACAGGAGCGGAGCAATTCCTGGTTTCCAGCTGTGGGCCGGGCTCTGTCACTCGGCGTTGACGTGACACGCGTGGGGCACGTAGTGGCTGACATGTGACCACTAACGGGCCCTGAGTGACTTCAGCCACTGCCAGACCCGGATTTGATCTCTGGCTCCATGGAGTCATCCCAGGAGCTGAACACTGGAGCCACTGTGTGGATTTATGGAGCTGGAAAAAGGGGCTGGAGCCAAGCTAAGAGGTGACGTTCACGTGGGCTTGGGATTTGCCAAGGAAAAGAAGAAGGAGGGAAACCTTCCAGCCAAGGCTGGCTTGCGGGTCAGGGCTCCTGGGCACATGGGAATGGCTGCTGGAGGAAGGGATATTCCTCAGCCGTGGATCAATGGGATGCTCCTCAGCCTTGGATCCATGGAATACTCCGAGCCTTGGACCAGTGGGATGCTCCTCAGCCTTGGATCCATGGAATATTCCTAAGCCTTGGACCAATGAGATGCTCCTCAGCCTTGGATCCATGGGGTAATCGTCAGCCTTGGACCAGTGGGATGCTCCTCAGCCTTGGAGCCATGGAATACTCCAAGCCTTGGATCAATGGGATGCTCCTCAGCCTTGGAGCCATGGAATACTCCGAGCCTTGGATCAATGGGATGCTCCTCAGCCTTGGATCCATGGAATACTCCGAGCCTTGGATCAATGGAATACTCTGAGCCTTGGACCAACGGGATGCTCCTCAGCCTTGGGAGTCATGGGATTCTCCTCAGCCTTGGGCCAATGCTCCTCAGCATCCGGTTGGCCCAAGGCTGAGGAGAATCCCATGGGATCCTCCAAGCCTTGGAGCTCCTGATGCCCAGGCTCAAGAAAAGAGAGGTGATGTCTGCACACACATTTCTTTGGGAAGGCGTTTTGGATTCCATCCACCCTGGGACACGTGGAATGGCCAATGTCACCATGACAGCAACGTCCCTTCCAACAGCCCCAGCATCCACTCCCAGCTGGGACAGGCACCCATTCCCTGATTTCCCAGGAATGGAGAGGCCTCTTCTGCCCAGGATCTGCCATTCCAGAAATGATCCCACAAACCAGAGCTGTTGGTTTGGGAGGAGGATGGATGCTCTGGGAGGGTTGGGTCACCCATGGAAGAGCCCTCGGTGCCATCAGCAAATCATCAGATTCCAACACAGTTTCCCCACTGGAGCTTTTCCTGAGTAAAACTGGGATTTTGGCCTTGGCTTTCACCATCCCTATCTCAGTTCAGGAGACAACCTCCCACCATGGAAGATCTCTGGTTCACCATGGAAAGCCTACGGAGAGCAGCACCAATTAACCCAATTCCAAGCGGAATCTGTCTCCTGCAAAGACCAACTCAACTGGAAAGCTCCAAACGTGGAGCAGCTCCAACCAACCTGGAAGGCCCCATCCCTTGCCTGACCTGGGATCTCTCCTGAATTCCTGTGGAAGCTGATCCCGTTTCAGTGGCTGCATTCCAGAGGTGTGGAGAAAACTCCACGGGGTGTCCTTTGCCAGAGGCAAACATTCCCCACCTTGATGGTATTTTGGGAAAACGGGATCCGGCAACAGGACCAACACATGGCAGAGCTGAACTCCCACCAGAAGCTCAGGGACAGCCAGACAAGCAACAAAAAAAAAAAAAAAAAAAAGGAAAAAAAAAAAAAAGAGAAAAGGAAAAGGGGGAAGAGAAAAGCAAATCCAGCAATCATCCTCACCACACCAAAAATAAACCAGCCACTGCAGCCCGATACAAATCCCTGACATTCCAATAAAAGAGAAAGAAAACCTTGGCTGTGCCCAAGATGCCCAAGGTCAACAGCTGGAAGTATTTTGGCTGGAGCTGGTGGAAACTCAAGGAAGAGGGAAATCACACTGGGGGTGATGGTCACAACCAGCTCCCGCAGACAGGGCTGAAAGGGGCTTTTATTAAAAATATTTAATGCTGTTTTATTCGGTTTGGGGCTTTTTTGGGGGTCTTTAATAGTTTGTGGAGTAACCATCTCCATGGAAAGGTTCTTCCTTTGAAGGAATCAAGAGGTCTTGGAATCATGAGAAGCCTGAGAAGCAGAAGCAAAAACACCCAACAGCAAAAGCACGACTCAAGGTGTTTGGAACCACGGGAAATTGTGGGATTCGGGATATCAGGGGCTCTGGGATATGAGCAGGCACAGGAACACACAATTTGTCCCTCTGTCAGAGCCAAGGAGTGACTTCTGCTTCATGACTTTTGTTAAACAGGAAAATAAATAAACAGAAGGAGGGGAAGGGAAGCACCCCGGGATGCAGCTGCCACAGCCGAGCACGGGGCAGCTCCTTTGGAGCCCCAAAGAGCCCAAAGTGGGCAGAGATCCCCTCTGGAAGCTCCAGGGATTGCAACGAAGCTGGGAAGCTGCTGGGGGAAATTCGGATAGGCACCATATGCAAAAATCCAAGGAAACAGAAGAGTCCATGATCTCCGTCTTTTTCCTTGTTCAACATCCAAAGGCAGGGCAGGGCGTTTTTAATTAAATGGTTTTTGGGAGTCAAGAACATGGAAATTGTTGGGTGCAGAGCCTGGATCACCCAAAATCAGCTGGAGAATCCAGCTGCTCTCCAGCCAGGCTCCTGTGATGCTGCAGGATCTCTCCAAGGACCTCCACACCAGTCACGGGTGGGAAAGATTCCTGCCAGTCCAGGTTTGGGGTGGGACAACATCACACCCAGAGAAACTCCAGGAAATATTCTAGGAATTATTCTAGGAATTACAGCCTTTATCCTGGTTTGCCACTGGGTTTAGCTGCAGGCACTCAATAACCACAGAACCACCTGATCCCAACTGTCCCACCAGGCTGGAAGTTGAGACTGGCATCAAAATCACAGAATCCTGGAATGGTTTGGGAGGGAAGAGACCTTAAATCCCATCCATTCCCACCCTGCCATGGACAGGACACCTCCCGCTGTCCCGGGTGGATCAAAGCCCCAATGTCCAACCTGGCCTTGGACACTTCCAGGGATCCGGGGGCAGCCACAGCAAATCTGGGAATTCCATTCCAGGGCCTCACCACCCTCACAGGGAAGAAGTCCTTCCCAATATTCCATGTAAATCTCCCCAAAGCCAAAAGGTACACAAGGAACATGAAGTAGCCTTGATTTTTTTTTGGTCCTATTCGTGTTTCCCGAGGTTCTCTCCTGGTCCCCGTGTCGAGGATCCGAGACTTTCCCAGTTCCTTGATGGAAAGCAGAGCCGTGGCCCGGCCGCGATCGGAGCGCACGGCTCCAAACTGGAACGAACGAGACCGAAAAAAAAAAAGGGGAAAAAAAAAAAAAAATGGACATATTTCATCCTCCTCTTTTGTGGGTTTTGTTTTCTTTTGTATTCGCTTTGGGAATAACATTCTTTCCATTGGGAAGAGCCTGATTTTCCATTAAATACAAAGCAGCTGCCATCTTGGAAACAAAAAGTTGATTAAATACAGATTCTTTTTTTATTTTTTCCCTCGCTTATGAAGAGCAAGAACCACGTTTGTTTCTGCTGATTTATCGGGGCAAAGCTGCCAATTACGGCAGCAGGAAAACTTAAAGAGAGCGGCTTGAATCGCTCCATCTTCCCGAAATAATTTTGTAATTATAATTCGATGTCGGAGAAAAAAGGAAAGATCCAGAAGTTTGGAGCGCTCGTCCTCCCTCTGGGAGAGCCACCCCGGGGGTTCCTCACCCTCTGCACACACAGGGATGCTCCAGATCCCCCATTTACGCAGATCCCCGCCCGTTGGGATGCCGGGGGAAGGCTCGGCACATGGGGGTGACGCGCGGGGCCTGGAGGAGACGCAACCGCTGCCCCACTGCGGCCCAGATGGTGAACAGACTGGAAAAAAAGGATGAGCTCCAAGGACAAATCCCAACCCACCCACTCCATTGCTACTCCATGAGCCAGCAAAGCTCAGTCCAAGAGGTTTTTTCCAAGCAGACCCGAGTGACCAACAGAAGCGGCATCCAAACCTTCAGCTCTTTTTGTCTTTTCCCAAAATCTGAATCATAGCTTAAATTTATATTTCAAAATTGAGGTGTTATAGCGAAAAACCAGGCAGAAGATGGATGAAACAGAGAGATGGGGAAAGCTGTAGGAATTAGTGACTGGTTTTCCATTAACCCATCAGGTTCTCCTGATTTCTTGCCTTTCATGGAACCCAACAAAAAACTCCAGAGGATAATGAGAATTCCACAGAGATCTGCACTTTGAGACGTTTTTCCTGCTCCTGTTATTCCATCTACCCAAGGCTGTAAGATCCAGGGAAAAGATTTGTGGAAAGGGACCCTGTGATGGCCACGAAATCATCTTCACCCACACTGGTGGCATCAGCCGTGGCTGGTGGCTCCAAGCGACGATCCCGAGCACCCAACTTCTCTGAGCACCCTCAACTCAAGTGTCCCCTGCACAGGGACCCCCCAAAGGTTTGGGCTCCCCCAGGGCAGCTGGGGCTCCTCCCGTGGATGGGTTAAGGAAGGTGTGGAGAGCTTTGGAAGCTGTTCATGGATGTCCCTTTCCACGTTCCCAACTTAAGAGCCCTTGGAAGAGCAGTGGATGAAACAAGAGGAAAGCAGGAAATTGCAAATCCTATGATTTCCCCTAAATGTCCTAAAGGGTAGAAGAATCCCAATCCAAACTTCATCTCCTGGTAGGGTTTTTGGAAGGTCCAGGCTGAGGCTCTGGAGCAGGAAGGAGAAGGCACGTTTGGATCCCATACAACAGGGCCGGAATTTCGGCTGCCAGATTCCCTGTGCCACACATTCCTTATGGATGGGGGTGCATCCAACAGCTTCCTCAAACCCAGTTTGGAAAACAAAATTCCAAGCCAGCCATGCCGAGGTGACTCCACAGAGGGAACGATACCTACGGAAGCACGCCCTGGTTTAAAGGATTTATGGGATTGGGCATTTTGGCTTCCATCAATTTTCCAAATTAATGTCTGCTGAAAGCAGACAAGGAAACCTTGGCATTCCAGATAACCCAGCTTAGCCAGACTCGAGTTTACAGAGCTCCTGGGAAAATCAGGGGTCAGCCTGCCCCGTCCAGCACTACCAAATCCATGGGATTTGGACACTCTGCTCCTTGTTTTAAAGCACCACCAGCTCCTGTTTCGGCCCCTCAATCCTGACAAATATTTGGGATTCCGGAGGCACTTGGGAAACCAGGAATGGGCTGCTCCAGCCACCAGTCCATCCTCTCCCCTTCACGGCATCCCTGTTTTTACAGGAATTTTGCTGAACATTCATTCAGGCCAAGCAATCCCCTAAAAGACTTGGATCACCTCTGGAGTGGAAAGCCCTAGACACGGAAGATTCCATGTCTGCATCCCACTTTTTTTTACCTTTTAAAATTCCAGGATTAGCCACAACAACTTCCCACCGGACAAATTAAACTCTGCTAGAATTCCTCCTTTGTCCTGCCACTTTGCGCAATCCCATTTTTATTCTTCCCCCCTCTCCCGTGATTTATTCCCGCCAATTAATCCCAACTAGGCAGAGAACAGAAAATTAGGAGGGATAAAAGGAAGGAAAACTGGGATTTGTTGCCGTTAAGAACGAGCCTGACTAAGAGCAGGCTGGCAAAGCCCCTCCATATAAAGGGATTACTCCATCCCTGACCCTTTCCAGGGGAGCTCCAGGTATTATTTTCCATTGATTTACCTTAATGAAAGTAATGCCCCCCTCTCCGTAGGAAGCTGACTCCAGAGCTGTCTAGGCACTGGATCCAATTAAAGAAATAAATACATCTGGCTTCTAAACAGCTCCGAGCCTGGAAAAGCCAGAGGGAAAAGGGCTTTTTGCATCTCTCCCTCTTGGGCTACGCCCCGAGGACAGCACAGAGGATGCCTGACATCCAACACCGCTCCTGGAAACCCCTGGCTGCAGGGAATGCCTGGAGCATCCCGGCTGCTCCGCGGCTTTGATGGGAGCCGGCTTTAACGAGGCTCCCTCTCTCCAGGAGCTGGCGTTGATTTGAGGCCTCGGTGTTGACTTAGAAACCCCCCAGGAGCCCGGAGCCTGCAAATAGTCCAGGCTTAGCCAGGCTCGGTTTCCAGAGAAAGGGGCGGCACAAGCATCCCACCGGAGCAGGGAATATCGGTCGGGATTCCCATGAAGAGCAGGGAATACAGGCTGGAAAGCAGAAGCAGGGTCCAGGCTCTGAATGTGACAACCCCACAGAATTGCCAGCTGGGTTTTGCTCCCACGGGCCTGGGTTTGCAGCCGTGGGAATAGAGGAAACAAGGTGGCTGCAGAGCACTTTGTTTGCCGTCCATCCCTGGAAATGCCGCGGGTTTCCCCTCCTGCACGTGGAACAAGCAGAGATGACAACAATCACAGGGGGTTGCTGAACCAGAAGGAAGGTCTGAGAGTCTCCTTGGCTTTATTTTGGTGCTAATTGGCCAAATCCAAACTGGGAAGATGGCACTTGTCAAGAGTCCGCATTATTTTCTGGAGAAAACCATGGAATCCCAGAGTGGTTTGGGATGGAAGGGACCTTAAAGATGATCCAGTCCCACCCCCCTGCCATGGCAGGGACACCTTCCACCATCCCAGGTTGCTCCAAGCCCCATCCAGCCTGGCTTTGGACATTTCCACTCCAGTCTGAGGGAAGGCTTAGTGCTCCAGTCCCTCAAACCAGGAGGAATTTCCAGCTGGAATCCCCATGGGGAATTTCTCTGAACAAGAAGCACGGATTTTACAAACATCTTTTCTCTTGGGAGCAGAGTGTGAGAATCCAGGTTTCCCTCCTATCAGGCGTTCCCCCTAATTCCCTGCAGATTTAGGTATTCCAGGGTGATGCAAGGAGCCATTTCAATGCACTGAAACCGACAATTTAGTGACCCACTGGAAAGGAAACCCTTTCCTTTGCTCTCCGATTCATCCCAGAATTATTTATCCCATCGATCTCAACTTTCAGTCCATCTTTTCCTTTCCTCCTGGCTGACACAAAGGACCTTTTTCTGGTTCAACTTCCCCCCTGAGCCTGGAGGGGTGAGCGGAGCAGAGCCGAGGCGCAGGACACAGCGTCCGGTACTCACCGACATGGTAGAGTGGACATCTACCTGCCCCTACAGAGGACAACACAGGAGGTCAGAGGGTCAGAGGACAAAGGCAGAAAGGAGCCCAAAGGGCATCAGAGGTGCCCACCACCCCCACAACGCTCCAACGGCGGCTCCCACATTGGCAAAGGATCGGGAAAGCAAAGTGGAGGCTCCCGGGAGCTGCTTGGAGGAGGAGGAGGAGGAGGAAGTGCCACAAGAGCAGTTTTGTTGTCATTCTGTCACAGATTCCTGGAGTGGGTTGGGTTGGAAGGGACCCTAAAGACCATCCTGATTCAAACATCTGTCACTGTCCCGGGTGGATCCAAGCCCCACTGTCCCACCTGGCCTTGGACACTCCCAACGATCCAGGGGAAGCCACAGAAAATCTGGGAATTCCAGCCCAGCCCCTCCCCACCCTCCCAGCCAGGAATTCCTTGCCAAGATCCCATCCACCCCTGCCCTGTGGCAGTGGGAAGCCATTCCCTGTGTCCTGTCCTTCCATCCCTAGTCCCAGGTCCCTCTCCAGCTCTCTTGTCTGCTCTGCGTGTCCCCATCCCTGTTCCTCAGCAACCCCACCTGCAAGAGGTGATGGATCTCAAACCCTGGGATCAGCTCCAGCAGGGCTTGCTCAGCTCTTCCAAAGGCCAGGGGAGTTATTTAAGCACAGACTGGACTTGTGCAAACCCAGAGGTGACTCTGGTGCTCCTGAGATGTTTTCCTGATGGTTATTTTCCACTTGGGTCCCTCCCAGCGCGGCCGAGGCTGTGGTTGGTGCAAAGTTCATGGCATTTCGCTTCCATGCACAGGGCCTTGGCTTATAAATATTCCAGAGGGATTTGACTTTTCAAATAAAAACACAGGCAATCGTTCTCTTTGGAAAGAAAATAAACACTTGCAAAGCTCTTTCTACCAGAGCAAGAGCTGCCGGGGCCGTTCGTTTGCGAGGGGGGAAGAGATGCCAAGAGAAGGCAAAAAACCATCACGGCTCCAGCTGAAATCTGTGCCTGCCATCTGGCAAAAATAAGCAGAAAAGGGGAAAAAAAAAATAGGGGAAAAAAAAAAATCCCTCTGCAGAGGGTTCACACTGAAGTGCTCAATGGCAGAGGTTGGATTTGTTGGATCGCTGAAAGATTGCTTCCCCTTCCCAGGTCAGCCTCACCTCTTGACCTGCCCTGATTCCCTTCCAAAGGAGGTTATCGAGATACAAGACTAACAGAGGATTAAAGGAAACTGAAAATAAAAACAAAACACCCCCCCTTCCCCCAGCCCCGCTCCCCTCCCCCAAAAAAACATCCTTGCTTTGTTAACCTGACAGTTCAGGGGAGGTGTTGACACAACCCTCCATCTCTGAGGAGCTTAATGTCAACAAATCAGTGTGTTTGGAGTAGCCCTGTCAATGCCATTTACATTAACTTGTCCAACAAGAAATAAAAACAACAATCAGCCATCAAAGACAAAAGGCTTTTTCAGTCATTCTTTGCAAAGTCTTAGGCTGGAAATGTCCATTTTTTGGAGGCCGTGGCCCTTTGCTTGCTGAAAACCAGAAACCACCTTTTTTTTTTTTTTTTTTTAAGGCCCAAAATACTTTTTGTACTAATTTTTTTTTTTTTTTTTACCCTTAAAAAAAGAAGTTTTTCTTTTAAAGGAGACTGGAGCATCCCATATTAATGAGCTCCACAGCAGCAGGAACTGACTCTCCCTGGTTAACGCAGGAAGAGGGCGGCCTCGGGAGCCAAATGTTAATTATGCTTTGATTCCCATCAGCCTTTTATTTGCTCGGAGACATTTTTGGGCACTTAGTGGAGCATTCTGGAATCGTGGCTCCAAACCACCATGACCGTTTCATGCAGCACTGGCATGCACCAAAGCCCCGGGGAAGTTCTCCGTGAACTTTTCCTGCCCCTCTCCGGCACACGCTGTCCCCACGGCACTGGTGAGGGCTCAGCGTCCCCCAGAAAAACTGCAACGTGCAAATAAATCCCAGGAATTCCCAAAATCAAGTGGTTCTCATCATCTCCCACAATGCCTACTGCAAAGGGAAAATCTGGGATTGCAAGGCCTAGAAAAAGTGGAGGCTCTTTAGGCCGCTGCACCAGACAGGATTTTGGGGTTATTTTTGGGGTTATTTCTGCCAGGTGACCACAGAGGTGGTGGAGGCCTCATCCCTGGAAAAATCCAAGGCCATGGCTCTGGAAAAACTTGATCCAGTTGAAGATGTCCCCCAGAAAACTGCAACGTGCAAATAAATCCCAGCAATTCCCAATATCAAGTAGTTTCCATCATGTCCCACAATGGAAAAATTAAAGACTCAAATTCCTGCTTGAGCTCCAGAGAAAATGGAGACCCTTTAGGTTATAAACCAGGATTTTGGGCTGGGGAAGTTTTGCTGCTTTGAACTAGGTGCCCACAGAGGTGGTGGAGGCCTCAGCCCTGCAAAAATCCAAGGCCATGGCTCTGGACAGCTTGATCCAGTTGAAGCTGTCCCCCAGAGAAGTAAAACATGCAAATAAATCCCAGGAATCCCCAGTATCAAGTGGTTTCCATTATCTCCCACAATGCCTACTCCAGAGGAAAAATTTGGGGCTGAAATTCCTGCTTGAGGCCTAGAAAAAGAGACTTAAAAAGAGACTTTGGGTCAATCTACCAGCCAGGATTTTGGGCTGGGTTATTTTTGCTGGCTGCCCACAGAGGTGGTGGAGGCCTCATCCCTGGAAAAATCCAAGGCCATGGCTCTGGAAAAACTTGATCCAGTTGAAGATGTCCCCCAGAAAACTGCAACGTGCAAATAAATCCCAGCAATTCCCAATATCAAGTAGTTTCCATCATGTCCCACAATGGAAAAATTAAAGATTCAAATTCCTGCTTGAGCTCCAGAGAAAATGGAGACCCTTTAGGTTATAAACCAGGATTTTGGGCTGGGGAAGTTTTGCTGCTTTGAACTAGGTGCCCACAGAGGTGGTGGAGGCCTCAGCCCTGCAAAAATCCAAGGCCATGGCTCTGGAAAAACTTGATCCAGTTGAAGATGTCCCCCAGAGAAGTAAAACATGCAAATAAATCCCAGGAATCCCCAGTATCAAGTGGTTTCCATTATCTCCCACAATGCCTACTCCAGAGGAAAAATTTAGGGCTGAAATTCCTGCTTGAGGCCTAGAAAAAGTGGAGACTTTAGGTCAATCCACCAGCCAGGATTTTGGGCTGGGTTATTTTTGCCAGGTGCCAGAGGTGGTGGAGGCCTCATCCCTGGAAAAATCCAAGGCCATGGCTCTGGAAAAACCTGATCCAGTTGAAGATGTCCCCCAGAAAACTGCAACGTGCAAATAAATCCCAGCAATTCCCAGTATCCCAGTTTCCATTTTTCCAAGGAAAAATTTGGGGCTGAAATTCCTGCTCGAGGCCTAGAAAAAGAGACTAAAAAAGAGACTTTAGCCAGGATTTTGGGCTGGGTTATTTTTGCTGGATGCCCAGAGAAATGGTGGAGGACTCACCCTTAGAAAAATCCAAGGCCATGGATCTGGACAACCTGATCCAGTTGAAGATGTCCCTGCTTACTGCAGAGACTTGGAGCAGGTGACCTTTAAACCCAAACTGTTCAACACAATCATTTTGGGATTCCCGAGAAACACAGGAAAAATTCAGCCTAAAGAGGGAAACATAAACCCTAATCCCGAATCCCAGCTCAGATTCCTTCCAGCTCCTCTTCAGCCCCTCTCCAATGTTGAGTCCCAAGGATATTCCAAGGCCACTTGAGCTGCCCTGGGGCCAGCTGGAGCCATGACCCTGCAGAGGTTTTCCTGCAGCTCCGTCGGGACAATGGGATTACTCAGCCCCGTCACGGTGCATTTCTGCAGCCTCAGGAATTTGGGCTCCTTTTTTTTTTTTTTTTTTTTTTCCCTGATGAGGTTTTTTTGGAGGTGGAATTCTAGCCCAGGAACTCCGACATGCCCGGGCTGAGGTTCCCTGATGGGCAGGTGGAGGTGTCATTCCAGCTGGGACAAAAGGCAGGGGAGCAACAAATCTGCACCTTCCAACACCAGGGGAACACTTCTCACTTGGTCAAAATCCCACAAATTCAGTAGGAACCAGCTCTGGAAGATGGGAGCATTTCCAAAGCAGGCAGGAGAACGGGAATGGGAGGTGTTGCGCACAGGAATGAAGGTGCTCCAAGGACACCTCACCCCAGGACAGGGAACAGTCCTGGAGCTACTGGCAGTGTGGAAATCCTGGATTTTATGGGACCAGGCTGAAAACTCATCTCAAACAGGGCAGCAGCTCCTCTCAGACCCCAAAACTGCCGTGCTTTATTTCCAGTCACACCTCTCGTGCTGATGGATTGGGATGGGTTTGGATCAGCTCCACCTTGTCACCAGAACCCTGAATTTCCTTCCATAGCTGGAATTCACCCTTTTAGGAATGTTCCTTCACCCCCCTCGCTCTTTCCTTCCCCAGCTGATGCTCATCTCACATTTTTGGTGCTTTAAAAAACACCTCCATCGTTTTTTTCATGGCTTTGGACAACACCTTTATGTCCTGCACTTCAGTAGCAAAGCCCAGGAATTTCAGTGTGCTCCAAAATCAGCCACTGGAAAAATTCCCTGAACCCTACAGGGATGAAAGACCTTGACACCAAAGGATGTGGAGGCCTCTGGGATGCAGCCTGGTCCTCCCTGGCTTGCTCTCACCCACGGTTTGGGTGATCCATCAGCAACATAAGGGAAAAAGCTCCAATCAATATTAAAAAAATCCCAAAGCTGCAGCTCCACAAAGCTTTGAACCAGACCTGCAGCTGCCCAAACCAGGCTGAGGTGCCTCCCCTGTCTCCCCAGGCTTTGGGGATGCTCTGGAGCTCAGGGGCTGCCCAGCAAACCCAAACTTCTGCTCAGCTGAGGCTTTTCTAACCCACTTCTGGAAGACAAAAGGCTGCCTCGATCCGTCCTGGTGCTTTTTAGACCAACTCAAGTCCTCCCAGGCTCCAAACCAACCCTGACTGGCTCCAAAAGGAAACATTAATATTTAAGGAAGATAAATCACTCCCGGCCCACCTCATAAATCACTGTGGGCATCCCCCCCCAGCTCATCTCTGCTGCTTCATGCTCTGCTGCAGAGACCAATCTCCCTGTCAGATTCCATTACTGGCTCCTGAGTGTTCCCAGCGTGACGGGTGGAAGCCTCCAGGTGCTAAACCAACCCACAGCTCCTTTTTTTTTTTTTTTTTCCAGGAGAAATCCACCCATTTCCAGCATCTCCTGGCTCCACAAGGCACCTGCCACAGGACACCTGCTTGGGGACATTTGGGACAAACCTGGCTGGGGAGATGGAGCCAAGTCCTCCCCACCTCTCTGCTCAACATTTCATTTATCAGTTCATTCACCAGCTTGTCCCACTGATAACAGGGCCGAGGAAGCCACTTCTCCTCAGCACAGGTGCAGAGGAGCAGGGAAGCCACTTCCAGTCCCCTTTTGGGGGTTTCTCCCCCACAGCAAATCAGCCAGAGCTCCCCCTGCTCCCAGATCTTCCTGCTGGGATGGGGATGCCCAAAGACACGAGCCAGCACGGTTTGGGGGTGTGACACCTCCCAAAACAGGGTGGGACCTCCTTCCAGAGGAGAATCCCAGGGCACGAACAGAATGAAGGAAGCTGCCACTGGGGAATATTAAATCTTCCCTTCCTGTTTACTCCCAGCTCGTGAAAGCAGCAAATAAATCCCAGTTTCGTAAAGAAGGAAAGGTCTGAAATTGCTTTTAGAAGAACCACAGAGCTCAGGGGATTTGCTGTTTCAAAATACCTGCTGATCCCAGCTCCTCCCGAGAGCGTATCCACACAGCTCAAAACAAATCCCATTTAGAGGAGGAAAAAAAAACTGCTGGAGCAAAAAAGGAATCTCCCTGGTGATTGGATTTTTCCTACCAATGAGACACCACTCAGCCAACTGCAAAAAGCAGCATAAAGCACATTTCTGATGGCAGCAGCGGCATAAACACAGGGACTTTAGACAGCAGAGAGAAGAAAGAAACATATGGTGCCTTCCAAGGGAGCAATACTGGGATGGGAGGCATCAGGGACTTGACAAACACTTGGAAACGCAGCTGTAGTTCCAGTAACGCGCCCACAGGCTGGATTTTCTGGGGAAAAAAAATCCTGGATGGGCATTAACTGGAAGTTAAAATATCTAAAACACAGGTGGGGAATAAATGACGATCCTGCTGGCACACAGTGGGCTGGGATAGAGCCTCAACCCCACAAAACTAGACCTGCAAATAACTGGGAGAATCCTACTGAAGCCCAGCTGGTGGAGACAGGTGAAACAGCTTCCTTTAAAAACGGAATTTTTCCTACATCCTCCACCAGCACCAGGCCCTGTTTCCACCACAGCCCGACACGCTGGAGCTCCCACAGGAGCCTGGGGCAGGAGGGAGGGGAGGCTCACCGGGAGGTGGGTGAACACGGCGAAGGTGCTGCGCAGGAAGCCGATGAGATCCACCAGGTAGTCGCTGGCCCGGCTGCCCGGCTCCGGGGCCATCCAGTCGTAGTCGGCCAGCTGCAGGAACTGGTCGATCTTCTGGTTGAGGTTGGTGTAGATCTCCTCCTCGGCGGCGTGCCGGGCGTCCTGGGAACGAGATAGGATGTGGGGTGGGGGCAAAATCCGGCATGGGATGGGGGCTTCAAACCAGGAAAAACCTACGTGGGATGGGGGCTTCAAACCAGAAAAATCCTGCATGGGATGGGGGCTTCAAACCAGCAAAATCCTACATGGGATGGGGGCTCCAAACCAGCAAAATCCTGCATGGGATGGGGGCTTCAAACCAGGAAAATCCTACATGGGATGGGGGCTCCATGCCATTGAGACCCTATATGGGATGAGAGTTCCACACCACCAGGACCCTGTGTGGGATGGGGGCTCCACTCCACCATTGAGACCCCACGTGGCTTTGGGGCTTCAAACCAGCAAAATCCTGCATGGGATGGGGGCTTCAAACCAGAAAAATCCTGCATGGGATGGGGGCTTCACACCACTGAGACCCTGTGTGGGATGGGGGCTCCACACACCAAAATCCTACACGGGATGGGGAGTTGCACTCCACCACTGAAACCCCATGTGGGATGAGGGCTTCAAACCAGAAAAATCCTACATGGGATGGGGGCTTCAATCCAGAAAAATCCTACATGGGATGGTGGCTCCAAAACAGCAAAATCCTGCATGGGATGGGGGCTCCAAACCAGCAAAATCCTACATGGGATGGGGGCTTCAAACCAGCAAAATCCTACATGGGATGGGGGCTCCACACCACTGAGACCCCACGTGGGATGGGGGCTCCACACCACCCTCTGACAGGGTGGGAGCTCCACCCAACCTTTAGACTGGGATTTGACACAATCCTAAAGCTCGGGGCAGCAACCACGAGGCTGCTGCAGGCTCAGGCTGGTGGGACAGGGACCACCGGGCTGTGGTGGGCAGGACCAAGCTGGATTCTGCCCCTGCTGTGATGTGAGGACAAATCCAGAGGAGATGAAGGAGAGGCTGGCTCCAGGGGTGGGATCCTGGTGTTGGTAACACCGAGGTTGTGGTTCCAGCCCTGGATGGGCTGCTCCAGAGCTGATGATCCCTTGTGGGCTCCTACAGCTCAGAATATCCCGTGATTCTGAGACAGGAGAGGAACAATCCCCTATGGAAACCCCACCCAACCCAGCGCAGGGCTGGGGTTGAGGAGCCTCCCTGCCAGAACAAGGGCAGGACACTCAGCTTCAGCCCTGCATAAAACCAGGATGGACTTCCCTGGGGACACGAGACTCAGTCACCCCAAGGCAAAGGCTCACCAAACCCATTCCTGCTGTTCCCACCTCTGGATCTCCACGGGACACAACCAAATCCCATATAAAGCACCTGGGTGGGCACTCCTGGAGTGGGATTTAAAGGCCTGAAAATCTGTGAGTTTCTGTCATCCCTGATTTTTAGGGGATGATGCTAAAAGGAGTGGAAAGATGGAGAAATGTAAATTCTGGAAGTCTTTCTCCTGGGTGGAAGAGCAACCTGGTGTCCGTGACACAGTACTTCAACAGCAAAGTGAGGATTTATTTAAATAAGTTATCAGGCTTCTGTTCAAGATCTCCTTAATCCTTTAGCTAATTAGGGCTGTAAATTAAGGACAAAAACCTCCCACGATCTCGACAGGAGCAACGCTCCGAAGGACAAACCCAAAAAGCGATGGCGCAACCTCCCCAGGACAGCACAGAATTATCCTGGGGCTCAGCCCAGCTGCCCCTGAGGCCTCCTGCAGCAGATCCCTCCCAGCCCAGCACCCACGCAGGGCTGGGACCCCCCGCCCTGCTCACCTTGAAGGTGGTGGTGCCGTAGAGCTTGGTGGTGTGGACGGTTTCGGGCAGGACGTTGGTGATGTTGGTGATGAACTCCTCCAGGAACTTGCAGGATTTCTCCAGGTGGGTGGTGTTGATGATGATCTGCACCAGCTGGGAAGGCAAAGAAGGGTTCCAGCCCCGCTGCCAGGGGAAGGGATGCCAATGCCACGCAACCCTGGCGTGAAAAGCTGACGCTGTGCAAACACCCCCAGCTTTGCTACGGGCTCCAGCCTCTCCTCCTTTAACACCTAAATCCAAGATAATTCTGGGGGGGAAGCATTTCCCATGACAGCCACTAATACCACGGGAGGCGATTTTTTTTTTTCTTTTTGAGGACTTTCCTACATTGAGCTGTCACTCAGGGCTCCCCAAAAAAACACATCAGGAGGCTCCTGGCTGCCACTGAACCCGAAAAATAACCCAAACTTGAGTGACACCGAGCAGCATCACACGGGCCCTGAACAAAGGAACCACGAGGTTTGGCTCTGGCAGGTGTGGGGTGAGCAGGTCTCTGCCAGCCCCCGGGGCAGCAGAACGCCCTGGCTTGGTGTCATTTCATTGCTGGAGCGTGGTGGGGCTGTCTGGAGCCACCTCCCGTGCAGGAAGGGCTTGGAAACGCTCCCAGACCTGAAGGAGATTGGATTCATCAGCGATTTCAAAGGTGCAGGTGCAGAAATTGTCAAGTGAGACCACAAAGATCCCAGCACTGGTGCTGGTGACACCTTGGGAGGTTCAGCCTGGACACGGGGAAGGAAAAGAGACACTGGAAAGGTGCAGAACTGGAACTGGGTGTCCAGGGAAGCTGTGGGATGTCTGGGAGAAACGAGAAGTTGGGAAGGGAAAGCCTTGGTTGACACGATGCACGGCAGCAATAATTAAGTAAACAATTAGTAACTCCTTGTTTAGTACCAGCAATTAGTAACACCTTGTTGAATACCCAGAGGTCCCACCTGTCCTGGGATTTACATGGATTAAAATCATCAGAAACCTGATTTTGTACAAAAAAAAAGAATGGACCACGGAAAGAAAATCCCAAGTTAGGGTTTGTGCTGCAGCAAAGTGCTGAAACCACTCAAACACCACCAGAAAACGAGGATTGCTCTCCCATTCCTTCCCATTTCCCTCTTGGATCCTCTCTGGTCCTCCCTGAAGTCCTGTGACCAACTCAAATATGTAACAGTGCCCAAAATGTAGAGGGCAAAATTCACAACCAATAGCAAAGAAATCTCTTCACTTTCCCACAAGCTGAAGTTCCTCGCTTTGTACAACAACTCTGAGCAGTTTTCCAGGCAAATATTTCATGGAATGCTCCACCAGCACCTCTAAAAGTGCCTGAAGGAGCTCCAAGGGACCTCCTGTCACGCTGTCCTGGAATCAAAAACTCCAGGAATGGTTTGGCTTGGAAGGGACCTCAAAGATGATCAAATTCCAACCCCAACACTTCCCACTATCCCAGGTGGATCCAAGCCCAATGTCCAACCGGGCCTTGGGCACTGCCAGGGATCCAGGGGCAGCCCCAGCAAATCTGGGAATTCCAGCCCAGCCCCTCCCCACCCTCCCAACCAGGAATTCCTTGCCAAGATCCCAGCCATCCCTGCCCTCTGACAGAGGGAAGCCATTCCCCGTGTGCCGTGGCTCCATTCCTGAGGGAATCCCCGTCCCACCTCTGTCAGTCCAACGTTTTTCCTCTTGATGACGTTCTGTAAACAGTTGCTCAGGGTCCGGGTCAGCAGCAGGTTTGTGGATTTTCTGATCATGTCGTCGACTTCCGTGGAGCTGCGAAGTAAAATTTGAAGAGCAATTCTAAATCTGCTTGTTAGATGCAGAACCAGAGAACCCCAGAGTGGTTTGGGCTGGAGGGGACCTTAGAGATCATCTTGATCCCTTAAATTTCATGGCTGAGAAATGGGCGTGGAGCATCTTTTTTTTCCAAGATGCTCCACGGAAAAAAAAAAAAATCCCTGGGAATTCTCCTCATCCTCCTTCCCGACTCTCCCCTGCAACGCTCACAGGAGCTGATGTTTGAAATGCATCAAAACACAACAAATTCAGGCCTTTTTACCCGTGTTCCAGGAGGAGAGGTGAATTAACACCTGCAAATCCCACATTCCTCAGCCTGCCATCCATGAGGGGCTGGTCCAGCCCAAGGAGGAGCCGCCCATGGCATCAGCACAACCCTACCCCCAGCACTGGGGATTGGCATGTTCAGCACAAGGGAAAAGATCCCCAATGGTGAAACCCCAAATCAAATCCCCCCAAAAATCCCCTCTCAGCCCTTCCCGGGATTCCAGAGAAAATTACAGAAGCACGGAATGGCCTGGGCTGGAAGGGAGCTTAAAAGGAAATGGGAAAAACAGCAGGAGTGAGCGAGGCCACAGGGAATGGGTTTGGAAGGACACACTTCCAAGGATCCCTGGATTTCCACACAGCTGTGCTCAGCACAGCACAGCTCCCATCTCCCAGAACAGTTTGGGTGGGAAGAGACCTTAAATCCCATCCCATCCCACCTCATCCATGGCAGGGACAGCTCCCACTGTCCCAGGTGGATCCAGCCTGGCCTTGGGCACTGCCAGGGATCCAGGGGCAGCCACAGCAAATCTGGGAATTCCAGCCCAGCCCCTCCCCACCCTCCCAGCCAGCAATTCCTTCAAAAGATCCCAGCCCAATCTCCCCTTTCCCAGTGGGAGCCATTCCCTGGCTCCTGTCCCTCTGTCCCTTGTCCCCAGTCCCTCTCCAGCTCTCCTGGAGCCCCTTCAGGGACTCTGAGCATTCCCTGGATTTTTCCCTTCTCCAGGGGAACATTCCCAGCTCTGCCAGCCTGGCTCCAGCCCTGGAGCACCAGACTGGAAACGCCTGCACCCCATTCCTGCCCTTTCCCAGGTGTCTGGAACAGCAGTGCCGCTGGAATTTGGGGGTTCGGCCCCTCCGAGGTGCTCACGGTGCCACCTCTCCTTTCTCCAGGAGGTTTTGCCAACCCCCCCCGCCTGCCAGAGGTTCCTTGGATCTGTGCTTGGCTCTGGATTAGCCCTGACAGCACCGGGAATTGTCTCTGCAGTGAGGGGCAGGAGAGGGAATTCCCAACGGGAACTCTGATCCTCCCGGTAAATCGAGCCCCTGACCTTTGGCTCCTTCTCCTGCTCCACCTGACAGAGGGGCCACGTCACAAAGCTGGGATTGACGTGGGAAACAAAAGCCAACCTTGAAGTTATCCCGGGAGAAAGGTGGGGGATGTTGGGATGCTGCAAGTGGGGGGTAGGAAGGGGTGGGATGGGATCTTGGGAAGGAATTCCTGGCTGGGAGGGCAGTGAGGCCCTGGAGTGGAGTTCCCAAATTTGCTGTGGCTGCCTCTGGATCCCTGGAAGTGTCCAAGGCCAGGCTGGATGGGGTTTGGAGCAGCCTGGGATAGTGGAAGGTGTCCCTGCACTTTGTATCCCGAGTTCTTCCAGGACTGGGGCTTTGTTTGCAAAAAACCCAACCCAAACCCAAGCCTTGGTGGATTAGAGCTGATCATCCTTCCACCCACTGTTTTCCAGAGATACTCCCTATTTTCCAATGGGAAATTCCACTGGAGAAAGCGAGGGGGCACTTTGAAAGACAACCTGATGAACTCAACGTGTAAAAAGGCGAAAGTGCTGAGGAGATAAAGGAAGTTTTCCTGCCCTAATCCAATTAATAGTGCCAATAACAAAAATCCCAAGCCCTACAAACCCACCCGGAGCTCCAAACTTTCCTCAAGTGAAATAACTCCCACATAAAGGAGAACCCTCCCATCCAACAAATACCAGGAGCTGCTTTAACAAAATAATTAGCGGGGTGGGGGGGGGAGAAAAAAAAAAAAAAAGAAAATAAAATGGGAGCTCCACTTTCTGCCACGGGCTGTGTTTGCAGGAAAAGGCTTGAAGGGAACTGTCTGGGATAATGACAGCTCCTGTCCCGGATCCTGTGGCAGCTGTGGTGACCTCCAGGCCCCTGTGAGTGACGGGCTGACCCCCAGCACTCCGGGGTGCTCCGTAAATGACAAGGCCAGGGGGAAAAAAGAAAGGGAAGAGAAAAGGGAACTGGCTGCCGGCTTTGTAGCCAAGCTTCCTAATAAAACCTAATTCAAGCTGTCAGGGTGAAATGAAGAAAGTGTCAACAGGGGTTTGCAGAGAAATATTCCAAATGTTTGGCTCCGAGAGCTGGATAGGGGCTCCCCTCCCCCCGCTGCTCCGAAAGGGCTGGAAAATCCAATGTGGGAAGGAATTTTAATAACGGGTCCGGAGGGAGCCCCAGGAGGGACCCACGGGGACAGAGCCGATCACCCCGGCCACGGGCAGGGCTGGGGAGCAGCACCCATGGGTGCTGCAAAGGGAGAGGGGCCACGGGGAGCCCGGGGTTAAGGGCCCTGGGAGCCACCAGGGAGAGGAGGAGCTGCCACCACGGCAAGGCTGAGGTGGAACACGGGGGAAGAAACTCCTGAGCTCCCAAAGTGGGGAAAGGGCCTCTCCAAATGGGCATTCCTGGCTCCAAGGAGAGCAGGGAAATCCTGGAGAGCCTGGGGCAGGCGCTGGAATGGCTGCTGAGCACCCAGAGCTGTCCCAGCTCCGCAGGAGCCACGGGGCATGCATGGGGTGGGAAAAGAACTTAAATCCCATTTGGATCCAACCCCAGGGACACCTCCCACTGTCCCAGCTGGATCCAAGCCCAATGTCCAACCTGGCCTTGGGCACTGCCAGGGATCCAGGGGCAGCCACAGCAAATCTGGGAATTCCAGCCCAGCCCCCCCCCCCCCCACCCTCCCAGCCAGCAATTCCTTGCCAAGATCCCAGCCCAATCTCCCCTTTCCCAGTGGGAGCCATTCCCTGGCTCCTGTCCCTCTGTCCCTTGTCCCCAGTCCCTCTCCAGCTCTCCTGGAGCCCCTCCAGGCCCTGCAGGGGCTCTGAGCTCTCCCTGGATTTTTCCCTTCTCCAGGGGAACATTCGCAGCTCTGCCAGCCTGGCTCCAGCCCTGCAGCAGCTCCGGGGCTTTCCCTGGGCTCTCTCCAGCAGCTCCAGTGTCAGGTCATGGCCAGGACACGAAGCTCCCAAGGAGTTGGAACTCCCCCCACCCCAATCCAGCCTCGTGTTTGCCCAGGGAAGGGGAAGGAGGACGAATCCTTCCAGCCAAACTCTTGTCCTTCATCTCTAAACCTCTCCCGAGCTGCGAACGCTGCTGATGCAAAAGCAAAGCCCCAGCTCGCAGCTCCTGGCAGACCCCGCTGGTTTTCACTCTCACACACGTACACATGGGTGAAACGAGCATCAAAGCACCCCAGGATGGAGCAGGGAGGGTAAACACATGGAATATTTTGCAGGCTTTAAAAAAAAAAAAAAAAAAAAAAAAACCCAAAAAAAAAAACCCAGAAAAAAAAGTCACATTATTTGTATATAAACTCCCCGAAGAAACAAGAACAACAAAAGCACGAAACCAGCAGCTGAAACTCGTTCCTGACCAAAAATCCAACCCTCAGAGTCTTCCTGACAACACTTTCATGGAACCACGGGATTCCCATTCCTTGGGGAGCAGCGAGGGGAGGCCTGGGGGGGTCAGAGATGTTCCAGCAGGCCCTGGTGACGAGTGGCCACCACAGCCAGCCATGCTCGTTTATTTATTAAAGGAAGGACGCAAAAACATCTCGGGGGAAACAGCCCCGACTGGGATTGTCCTGGCAGCCTGGAATTCCCTGGAAGTGTCCAAGGGCCAGGCTGGAGGAGGCTTGGAGCACCGTGGAAGGTGTCCCTGGGATGGGTTTGGAGATGATCCCCAAAGTTCCACCCAACCCAAGCCACTACAGGAGAAGACGTGGCCGGCCAAAATCCCACTGCTCCAGAGCCAGGACAGGCTCCATCCAAAGGGTGAGGATCCACATTTTAATTGAGCTGAGCTCTCTCAGTGCACGTTTCCCACCTGAGGTGCAGGTCCTCGGAGAACTTGAGGCAGGCGTAGATGAACTCCTTGATCTGGCTGTAAACCTTGGGCACGAACTCCGAGAAGGGGAACTTCTTTGGGAAGGGTTGCTGGAAAACACAGGGGGAAGAACTCCAGAGGGAGAGCAGGGACAGCAGGCAGGCAAAGCAATTCTGGGATTTATCCTGGATTTTCCCAACACTTCAGCCAAGGGGGAGAGCAGATAGTCACAAATGGCACCTGGAGCAGGAAGGGTTTGGGGCCATTCCCTCATTCCCTCTCCCAACTCCCTTCCCCTCGCTCCTTGGGAACACCTGGAATTCCTCCCCCACCATGCACGAGGTGTTTTCCTGCTCACCTCCCCCAGGTGCTGCCCAACGACCCCAAAAACCAGGAGCAAACAGATTTTCCAACACCAACCGTTGCCAATTTTTACTCCCCGCACTCAGAGCTGGGAGGTGCAGGGAGCAGCTGAACCCCAGGACTGAATTTTGGGGCAGGACACAGAAATCTGAACCCTTGACTGGGATCACCAGACTTGCTGCCTGTCTGGTGTGGAGCACGGGGCCAGGCAGGATTTAGGATTTAGGGGACACCTGGACACACTTTGGTTTTCCAAGCACGCGCTCGTGAGAAGGCCAAAAACCACCACTTTTTTGAGCTTTTTTTCTCTAAATATGAGACTAAAACCAATAAAGGTCAATCCCAGGGTCCAAAAAAAGGGGAATAAAATGCCACTGGAAGTGGATATTTCTACCTGTGTGACAGAACACTCTGAGAGGAACACAAATCCCACTTCCCTCATCCACACCAGGAGAAATGCATCCCATGGGAGGAATATTTCTTCTTTCCTATAGTTTTCCTTTCTCTTTTATTGTTAGTTTGGGCTAGGGGGTTGATTTAGGGGTTTTTTGGATCCTTTCCATGCCCACAAAGAGTGTGGGGTTCTCCTGCCCCAGCAGCCAGGCCAGGCCATTCTCCCCATTCCAAGATTTACCTTTTCAAGTTCAGCATCCTGGAATGGGAACTGTCCAACGATTTTCCTATAAACTTCTTCATTTGACACCGGGATGGGGCTGTAGTTATCTGAGTCAAGGATATTTCTGGGAAAAGAAAAGAAGAGTTAGGGAGACAACTGGGAGGGGGAAGTTTTCTTGCACAGCTCCCATCTCCCAGAACAGTTTGGGTGGGAAGAGACTTTAAATCCCATCCCATTCCCAACCCCATCCATAGGCAGGGACACCTCCCTCTATCCCAGGTGGATCCCAGCTGGCCTTGGGCACTGCCAGGGATCCAGGGGCAGCCACAGCAAATCTGGGAATTCCAGCCCAGCCAGCAATTCCTTGCCAAGATCCCAGCCCAATCTCCCCTTTCCCACTGGGAGCCATTCCCTGGCTCCTGTCCCTCTGTCCCTTGTCCCCAGTCCCTCTCCAGCTCTCCTGGAGCCCCTTCAGGGGCTCTGAGGATTCCCTGGATTTTTCCCTTCTTCAAGGGAACATTCCCAGTTTTCCCAGCCTGGCTCCAGCCCTGCAGCAGCTCCGGGGTCTCCTCTGGATTTATTCCAGCAGCTCCATGGCAGGGGCAGCCCTGGATGGGCTTTACAGTCCCTTCCCACCCAACCCATCCACAATTCTACAATTAACCCCTCAAAAGCTTCCACGCAGGGGCCAGAGCCCCTCAGTGAGAGGAGTGCCAGCAGGTTCTTCGGGGGCCCCTCACCTGAACACCCCAGCCCATTTCTTCAGCAGGGTCTCGCTGTACTGGTCCTGGATCTCCAGCAGCATGTCGAAGAGCTGGTTCACGGGGAAGCCGTAGCCCTGGGAGCAGCAGGGAAGGGAATGAAGCCACCACCAGGCAGCTGGGGATCGCTGTCTGTATTTAACGGGGCCAAATCCTCCTCTAGCACCACGCCCGGTGCAGCTGGAGGGGTTTAGGGGGTGACTGACCAAGGGAGCAGCACCCAGAGCTGTCCCAGGCCCAAGGGCTGGCTGAGGCGGCCAAGCTTGGTCCTGGCACCAAAGACCAAACCGTGTCCCTCAGGTGATCCACGCCCAGAAACGCCAAAAAGGGAGCTCGGGCAGCCCAGCTCAGGCACCGGAGCACTGCTGGACAAGCTGGGAGCACCAGGAGAGGCCCCACGTACCTGGAGCGTGTCGGCGAAGAGCACAATGAGGTTCTTGAGGTCCAACACCAGGCTGGGGTCGGAGCAGTAGGACTGGAGAGGAGGGCAGAGAGGAAAACACGGCCGTGACTGCGTGGCACGGCCCAAGCCCTGCCCTGAGCCCTGACCCCCAACCCCTGAGCACTGATAAGAACTGCCCAGGAGCAGCAGCGTCACCCCCAGCCAGGGCTGATAAGGCTGTCTCTGCCCTCGGGGCTGGAGAAGGCTTTGGGCTGCCCCAGAGATACCTGAGGTGTGTCTAAAACTGCCCAGGAGCTCCCACGGCGTTGTCACCGCGGGGCGAGGACAGCGCCTCTCATTTAAAATTTACCGTGTTGTGTCTGACGGTAATGAAGCATCTCAGCCAGGCGTCCACGGCCCGGGCTGAGGGAAAACACGCTGGGTTCCAGCTCCAGCACGGGGATTTATCCCGCTCCAAACCCCCCCAGACACAGCTCAGCGTCCCCAGAGCCGCCCCAGTGCCCCCCCCCCCCCCGCCAGGCTTCCCAAGAGCAGCCAAAAATCCCTCGCCGTGCTGAAAAATGTGAAGTTTGAGACAGAGGCTGCCCAAATATAGAATCAGTGATCCCAGGCTGGAAAGGGAGAGGGGTTTAGAGCTCGCTGGAAACTCCAGGAGGAACGGCTCCATTAATCAGAGGGAAGGACTGGGAGACACACGTTTTCCATCTCCCTGTCCAAAAAGGAGAGTCAGGAAGAAAGATAATGCCCCGAAGCATCACAAGTGATTAAAGATGTCCCTGTCTGCGGCGAGGAGGAAAATCCAGGGATAAATTTGTCTGCCTTGGAAGGATCGAAATCACCTCAGCAAGGTGAGACCCTCCCTCAAATCCCAGCTAGGGATGCAGGGCACTGGCTGAACTGGGAGTGCTCGGAGCAAACGGCGGCGGCCACAAGGTTGGGGAATCACGGAACGTTTCGTGATCGCTGACAAAGCCTCCCCTGGCAGCCGCTCCGAGCCTTCCTTTTGGCACCGCTTGAAACAACCTGCGTGGCAACAAAGCTGGGAACACCAGAAAAAAAAAAAAAAAAAACCCCCGTGGCTGGGCCTGGCTCAGCCTCCCGCTTCCAGCTCGGAGAAAATCCCACTCGAAACAAAAACAAACACAGGTTTGCAGCCCCGGGGTGGGGGGTGGGGGGTGGTGTTTATCCCCTCTGGTAGCACAGGAGCGCGGGGGGGAAGGAGGCGACTTTGCAGTCACCTGGATGGGGATGGAGAACACCAGGAATCTTCTGGGGTCCCTCATCCCAGAGAGATCCAGGCTCATCAGAGAGGTCCGTGTCCGTTCCCACCCACGGTGCTCCTGGCTCTCTCTCTGGATTTGGTTTCTCAGCCCATTTCTCAGACCATTTTCAGCCCATTTCTCAGCCATGAAATTTAAGGGATCAAGATGATCTCTAAGGTCTCTTCCAACCCAAACCACTCTGCAATTCTCTGATCCTGTGTGCCAAGAAGATGCTTTAGGCCCCAGTTTTTTGGGAAAAATCTACTTTCCAGTCACCTGGATGGGGATGGAGAACATCAGGAATCTTCTGGGGTCCCTCATCCCAGAGAGATCCACCTCCAGGAACAGCCATGGAAGGGTGTGGGGTGGAAAGGACCTTCAAACCCATCTGGTTCCACCTCCTTCCACTGCTCCAAGCCTGGTATCTGTGTCCATCTTTTCCCATATTTTCACCCAAGGTGCTCCTGGGGTTCTGTCTCCCTGGATTTGCTTTTCCAGCCCATTTCTGAGCCATGAAATGTAAGGGATCAAGATGATCTCTAAGGTCTCTTCCAACCCAAACCACTCTGGGATTCTCCAATCCTCTATCGAACAAGGTCGTGCTTTGGGGTGCCAAAAAGATGCTTTAGGCCACAGTTTTTGGGAAAAATCTACTTTCCAGTCACCTGAAAGGGGATGGGAATGGAAAACACCAGGAATCTTCTGGGGTCCCTCATCCCAGAGAGATCCAGCTCCAGCAAGAGCCATGGAAGGGTTTGGGGTGGAAAGGACCTTCAAACCCATCTGGTTCCACCTCCTTCCACTGCTCCAAGCCTGGTATCTGTGTCCATCTCTTCCCATATTTTCACCCAAGGTGCTCCTGGCTCTCTCCTGGGGTTCTGTCTCCGTGGATTTGGTTTCTCAGCCCATTTTCCAGCCCGTTTCTCAGCCATGAAATTTAAGGGATCAAGGCAATCTCTAAGGTCTCTTCCAACCCAAACCACTCGGGGATTCCAACCCAAACCACTCTGGGATTCTCTGATCCTTGGTGCCAAAAAGATGCTTTTCACACCCCCCAGTTTTTTGGGAAAAATCTACTTTCCAGTCACCTGGATGGGGATGGGAATGGAAAATGGGAATGGAATCTCCTGGGGTCCCTCATCCCAGAGAGATCCAGCTCCAGGAAGAGCCATGGAATGGTTTGGGGTGGAAAGGACCTTCAAACCCATCTGGTTCCACCTCCTTCCACTGCTCCAAGCCTGGTATCTGTGTCCATCTCTTCCCATATTTTCACCCAAGGTGCTCCTGGCTCTCTCCTGGGGTTCTGTCTCTCTGGATTTGGTTTTTCAGCCCATTTCTCAGACCATTTTCAGCCCATTTTCCAGCCCATTTCTCAGCCATGAAATTTAAGGGATCAAGGCAATCTCTAAGGTCCCTTCCAACCCAAACCACCCTGGGATCCTCTGGTTCTGCATCAAACACGGTCGTGCTTCGGGGTGCCAAAAAGATGCTTTAATCCCCCAGGTTTTTGGGACAAATCAGCTCCCTCTGCCGCTGCTCCTCAAAAACTCTGAATGAAATAATGATGAAAACACAAAACCACCGTTTTACCCCTCGAAATCTCGAGTTTGGCAGGGAAATGCAGCCAACCAAGAGGCTAAAAAAAACCCGGAGCGAGAGAATTATCAGCGTGTCTGTGTCGCTCTTTTAAACACTCATTGGAAAAGAGGGAAAACAAAGAATCCTGGGGGGGGGGGGAAATAGAAAAAAAGGGCAGAATTGCAGCACGTCAAGGACAGTCAAGCAACAGCTGAGCTCTGCAGGGCTTTTACTCACGGAGTGGGTCCTCAGGGCCGCGATGGTTTTGGACAGGGCCATCTCCCACAGCTCATCAATATAGGCCCGGTTGACCAGGCCCTGGGTCGTGTGCAGGATGTGATCCTCCACCACGAAAAACCTGGAACGCAGCAAACGCCACCAAAACTTCAAATCTGATGGGGGGGGGTCAAAGGGCATCCCCGAGCCCCCTCGGGTTGGAGGTTGGAGCGCCCGCGGGCTCCGGGGTTTGAGGGATCTGTCAAAGCCAGGCAGCTCCAAGCACTTTATTCCCTCATTTTTAATTTCACTGGGTTGGGGGAGGGAGTTGAAAGCCCCCTGGTGCCGCTCTGTGTGTACACAAAGGCAGAATTCCCCCTCCACGAGTTCTCCACCTCGTTATTCCCACAAGAACCGCGGATTAAACTCTGCTCCAGCCAGCAGCAATCCCATCACAACCGGGGAAAACGCTCTGACTGCAGGGAAAAATGCTTTATCTGCAGGGAAAAACACTTTATCTGCAGGGAAAATGCTTTATCTGCAGGGAAAATGTTTTATCTGCAGGGAAAAATGCTTTATCTGCAGGGAAAAATGTTTTATCTGCAGGGAAAACTGTTTTATCTGCAGGGAAAAACGCTTTATCTGCAGGGAAAAACGCTTTATCTGCAGGGAAAATGCTTTATCTGCAGGGAAAAATGTTGGAAGTGCAGGGGAAAACACTTTATCTGCAGGGAAAAACACTTTATCTGCAGGGAAAACTGTTTTAAGTGCAGGGAAAATTGCTTGAAGTGCAGGGAAAAATGTTGGAAGTGCAGGGAGAAATGCCTGGACTCCAGGGAAAATCCCGTCTCCCACCCAGCCCACCACGTGCTCCCAGCCATTTCCCGACAATCCATTTGCTCCAATCTCCAGTTAATCAACTCTGCTGCTCCAAAAGAAAGTGTTTTCCAGGGAATAAGGGTGGGAGTGGGCATTTCAAATGGTGGCACATCAATTTCCAGGTGGTTTTTTTTTTCCAAGGAAATCCAGGCCAGGAGCAGGGAGCGGCACACGTGGAATTTGTGGTGGTCGCAATTAGGTGTTGAAATTATTCTCATTATTAGCTGAAGAAAGAACAAATCCTATCCCATTTTTTTTTTTGGACCAGCAGCCTTTGGAATTCTCCTCTCGGAGCTCAGTTTGGGAAGACTTTTGTTCAAATCTGAGCGTGGCAAAAAAAGCAGCTCTGGGGAGTAGAGAATCACCTCCTTCAGCAGGAAAACAATTATGAAAGATTAATTATTCAACATTCCACAATCATTAAGGCAGGGGGCCCATTCATGTCATTAGCGGGGCAAGAAGATGCACATAAAACACAGGGATCATTTTTCCTCAAATCCACAGAAATTCCCAGAAATTCCCAGAAATTCCCAGAAATTCACAGGAATTCCAAGAAATTCACAGAAATTCCAAGAAATTCCAAGAAATTCCAAGAAATTCACAGAAATTTGTAGAAATTCCAAGAAATTCCCAGAAATCCCCAGAAATTCCAAGAAATTCCCAGAAATTCCAAGAAAAGCCACAGAAATCCACAGAAATTCCAAGAAATTCCCAGAAATCCACAGAAATTCCAAGAAAATACACAGAAATCCACAGAAATCCACAGAAATTCCAAGAATTTCCAAGAAATTTGTGGGAATTTGTGGAAATTCCAAGAAATTCCCAGAAATCCCCATAAATCCCAAGAAATTCCAAGAAATTCCAAGAAATTCCCAGAAATCCACAGAAATTCCAAGTAATTCCCAGAAATTTCAATAAATCCACAGAAATTCCAAGAATTCCAAGAAATTCGTAGAAATTTGTAGAAATTTGTGGAAATTCCAAGAAATCCACAGAAATTCCAAGAATTCCAAGAAATTTTTAGAAATTTGTAGAAATTTGTGGAAATTCCAAGAAATCCACAGAAATTCCAAGTAATTCCAAGAAATTCATGGGAATTTGTGGAAATTCCAAGAAATTCCCAGAAATTTGTAGAAATTCCCAGAAATCCACAGAAATTCAGAGGCTGCCACAAGAGCTGGCACGTCCCTCCCTGCTCCCGCCAGCGACACAGCAAAGCGGATAAAATCCACTTTACAACACTTAAAAAACACAAACCACCTTTTTTTTTTGTTTGTTTTTTTGGGGTTTTTTTTTTGTCCTGTTTTGGCTTCGAGGACCACCAAAAATACCAACATTCCCTCCTTTCCCGTGGCTTTTTTTTTTTAATTTTTTTGGGGCTCCTCAGCAGCCCAGGACACCCATTTTTAGCAGGGCCGTGTATAAAAGGAGCACCTACCCTACAATTTGATTGAAATACTTCCTGTAGCCGTCTAAAGTTTCGTGCTGCAACAAAGAGAGAGGGAGAGGAGGTTAAAGCCCAGGTGGCCGAGGGCAAGGGGGGATTTTTAGGGATGAGCCAGGGGTGGTGGGAGCCCGGGAATGACATTCCAGGACAAACTGACCATGTTGGAGGGAGGCTGCAGCACCAGCCGCGCTTGTTTTCTCCTCTGCTTCCTGTAGTAGCTCTCAAAGGTCTCCCGGGCTCCCTGGAAAAACAGGAAAGGGTCATTCCAGCCCTCAGGATGTGCAGGAAGAGGTCACTTGGGAATGTAAATCATGGAATCGCTGAGGTGGGAAAAGCCCTCGGAGATCCCTGAGTCCAACCGTGCCCAGCGCTGCCCCGCGTCCCCCAGTGCCACATCCACAGGGTGTGAAATCCCTCAGGGGTGGAGATTCCAAACCTCCCTGGGCACTTCCAGTTCCTGAGCCCCCTTTCCATGGGGAAATTCCTCCCAGTGCCCACCCCGAGGCTCCCCTGAGGCCGTTCCCTCTCCTCCTGTCCCTGTTCCCTGTTCCCAGCCTGACCCCCCGGCTGTCCCCTCCTGGCAGGAGCTGTGCAGAGCCACAAGGTCCCCCCTGAGCCTCCTTTGCTCCAGGCTCAGCCCCTTCCCAGCTCCCTCAGGAACTCTCCAGCCCCTTCCCAGCTCCCTCAGGAATTCTCCAGCCCCTTCCCAGCTCCCTCAGGAACTCTCCAGCCCCTTCCCAGCTCCCTCAGGAACTCTCCAGCCCCTTCCCAGCTCCCTCAGGAACTCTCCAGCCCCTTCCCAGCTCCCTCAGGAATTCTCCAGCCCCTTCCCAGTTCCCTCAGGAACTCTCCAGCCCCTTCCCAGCTCCCTCAGGAACTCTCCAGCCCCTTCCCAGCTCCCTCAGGAACTCTCCAGCCCCTTCCCAGCTCCCTCAGGAATTCTCCAGTCCCTTCCCAGCTCCGTTCCCTGCCCTGGCCTCGCTCCAGCCCCTCCAGGGCTCTGCACAGGGGACAAGGGCACTGCCCTGGCCCTGCTGCCACCCCCAGCTGGGACATTCAGTGTCCAACCTCACGTCCCTCCAGCACAAATGTGGAACTTTCCTCCAAAATTCAATTCAAGTATCAGAGTGTAAAGAGTTTATCCGAAAACACCGAGTCCAACCCCGACTGCTCAGGCACAGGAACGCTCCGTGCCCAGTCCCTGGGATACAGAGGGATGTGTCCAGCTGCTTTCTAGCTGCTCTGTCCATAATTTGGACAAATGTTGGATTTATGGATCCATGAAACAACCAATGATGGCGCCAGCAAAGAGAATGAGGGGCCAAAAGACACCAAAGACACAAATGGGGAATTAAAGGCCAGCTTGGGCAGGGCTTGGAGCACCCCGGGATAGCTGAAGATTCCCTACCCATGGATGGCCCCTTCCAACCAAGCCCTCCTGGCATTCTGTAAATTCCAGAATGTGTTTGGGTCACAGAATTCCAGAACATATTTGGGATACGGAATTCCAGAACATATTTGGGGCACAGAATTCCAGAATGTGTTTGGGGTACAGAATTCCAGAATGTGTTTGGGGTACAGAATTACAGAATGTGTTTGGGGTACAGAATTCCAGAACGTGTTTGGGGTACAGAATTCCAGAATGTGTTTGGGGCACAGAATTCCAGAATGTGTTTGGGGAAGAGAATTCCAGAACATATTTGGGATACAGAATTACAGAATGTGTTTGGGGCACAGAATTCCAGAACATGTTTGGGGTAAAGAATTCCAGAATGTTTGGGGCACAGAATTCCAGAACCTATTTGGGGCATAAAATTCCAGAACGTGTTTGAGGCAGAGAATTCCAGAATGTGTTTGTGGTACAGAATTACAGAATGTGTTTGGGATACAGAATTCCAGAACATATTTGGGGCACAGAATTCCAGAACATATTTGGGATACAGAATTCCAGAATGTGTTTGGGGCACAGAATTCCAGAATGTGTTTGGGGCACAGCATTTCACGGGATCACTCCCGTAGCACCGGGAGAAATGCACTCTGGAGCTCATTTTTCCCAGCTTCGCTGTGGCTCTGAGTGTCCAGAGGATTCCCATCCCCACAGCTGAACCCTTTCCCTGGCCATCACCCCTGGCTGGGCTCTGGGGTGGTTTTTGCACCAAACCAGGCTCAGCATCCCCATCCTGGAGCTCCTCGGAATCCACGGATGTGCTCCAACGCTCGCCCCCAGCCCCCGGGCCATCCAGCCCTGGATGTTTCATCCCTGCCCACACCCACCCTGTTTTCTGTCTGAAATTGCATCACAAACATCTCAGGGAAGGGACAACGTCTCGCTTTGAACTGTTTGGAGCCAAGGGAGAGAGAAAAAAAAAAAATAATAAAGAAAAAATAAAACCAACCCAACCGCGCCTCATTTAGAATTCACAAAACAAACAACACGCAACAACAAATATCACCTGAGCGAGGCACCAGCTGTCAACCTGCTCCTCTCCAGAAAATAAATTAATTAAAAGCAAAGCCTGATGGTAATTTAATGATTCTCCAGCTGTTGTGGCATTATACAACCAGGCTGCCTCGGGATGCCCTCAGCTTCCAAGGGCTTGTGAGGAGCCATAGCCTGACTTGCTCCTTGTTTTTTCCAAGTGCAGCTCCAGGCTCCGGCAGGAATCAGCCCAGGGATGTGCCCAGAGCTCTCCCACCTAATTCTACCCTTCCCAAAGGTGTCAAAATCCATCCAAAAAGCCTTTTTAGGTAGAGAAATCCATCCAAAAAACCTTCTTAGGTGCTCAAATCCACCCCCAAAACCTTCTAAGATCCTAAAATCCATCCCCAAAACCGTCTTAGGTGCAAAAATTCATCCTCAAAACTTTCTTAGGTGCTCAAATACACCCCCCAAACCTTCTAAGATCCTAAAATCCATCCCCAAAACCGTCTTAGGTGCAAAAATTCATCCTCAAAACTTTCTTAGGTGCTCAAATACACCCCCCAAACCTTCTAAGATCCTAAAATCCATCCCCAAAACCGTCTTAGGTGCAAAAATTCATCCTCAAAACTTTCTTAGGTGCTCAAATCCATCCCCAAAACCTTCTAAGATCCTAAAATCCATCCCCAAAACCGTCTTAGGTGCAAAAATTCATCCTCAAAACTTTCTTAGGTGCTCAAATCCATCCCAAAACCTTCTAAGATCCTAAAATCCATCCCCAAAACCGTCTTAGGTGCAAAAATTCATCCTCAAAACTTTCTTAGGTGCTCAAATCCATCCCCAAAACCTTCTAAGATCCTAAAATCCATCCCCAAAACCGTCTTAGGTGCAAAAATTCATCCTCAAAACTTTCTTAGGTGCTCAAATCCATCCCCAAAACCTTCTAAGATCCTAAAATCCATCCCCAAAACCGTCTTAGGTGCAAAAATTCATCCTCAAAACTTTCTTAGGTGCTCAAATCCATCCCCAAAACCTTCTAAGATCCTAAAATCCATCCCCAAAACCGTCTTAGGTGCAAAAATTCATCCTCAAAACTTTCTTAGGTGCTCAAATCCATCCCCAAAACCTTCTAAGATCCTAAAATCCATCCCCAAAACCGTCTTAGGTGCAAAAATTCATCCTCAAAACTTTCTTAGGTGCTCAAATCCATCCCAAAACCTTCTAAGATCCTAAAATCCATCCCCAAAACCGTCTTAGGTGCAAAAATTCATCCTCAAAACTTTCTTAGGTGCTCAAATCCATCCCCAAAACCTTCTAAGATTCTAAAATCCATCCCCAAACCTTCTAAGATCCTAAAATCCATCCCCAAAACTGTCTTAGGTGCAAAAATTCATCCTCAAAACTTTCTTAGGTGCTCAAATCCATCCCCAAAACCTCCTTGCCGCTGTGCAGGTGCACTGCAAGGGGATGTGGAGATTCAGAACGTGGATTTTGTCCTTGAATTCTGCTTTTGGTCCTGGCTGGATCACAAATCCCAGCTTTTCCCCTGTGATCAGGTTCAGGACCAACTTGAATCTGTGAGAAATTAGATGTTTTAAGAGAGATTTTAGAAATTGTGAATCGACGTTTCCCTATCAGGTCTTCCCAACGCTCCCAAAAGCTGTTTCCCTCAGGAAAGGATCCTGAGGCACAAATCAGGGATCTACAGACCCAGAAAGAGGAGGATCATTACCATTTTATCAAACCAAGGGACAAAATTAGGAGCTGCCTGAAGTTAAAAAGTGATAAATTCAATGCAGGGAGCAGCCATCTCCCTTTGAGCCCCTCTCCAAGGCCTGAAGTTTGGTGATTCTCAGGATCCTGGTGTTGTCCACGAGGAAAACCAAGGAAAAAGGGATTGTCCCACTCCCACCCCACCACTGAGGGACCAAACCAAAGGGATTGGTTTAAATTAATTAGATTATTAAATCTAAATGGATTATTATATTTAGGTTATTAAATTCTGCTGGGCCTTGGCTCTCCGACCCTCCACGAGCAGCACAAACCCCCCCTGACCATCTCCATCCTCATCAACCCAGCCCTGGTGACACCGTGGAGTGAAGCCACTCATTAAGCTGAAGGAAATGATTTCAATAAAAATAATTGAATTTTAATGACTTTAATACTAATAATTGAATTTTGGGGGCCAAATTTAAAACGGAAGGTGTTTTTTCAAGCATTTCTTTAATAAATGAACCACCAGGGGCTGAGCCACCACCAGCAGCACCACGGCTGGATGCTCACACCAAACGCCCCGCTCATGGTGCAACATCCCCCCGAAATTAATGAGTAATTAATTCACCGCTGGGCTGGCAGAAGCTGCCATTCCCCCGGTGTTTTGTGGTGGCCTCAAGGACACGTCGGATGCTCCGAGAGCGGCCCACCAGGAGCAGGAGGCCTCAGACCAGTTTTAAGAGCAGATTTTGGAGGTTTCTGCCGAGACTGCAGCAAGTCCAGGCAGAGCTGGGATCATCCCTCACCCCCCGGCTCCAGGACCCTGCCTGCTCATCCACACTTTCCCTCGGGAAAGAAAGGACAAGGAGCCACCCCACACCTGTCCCACCACGGCCGTGTCCAAGCAACTCCACAGAATTCCAGACTGGTTTGGGTGGGACTGAAAGATCTCCTCATTCCATGGGCAGGGACACCTCCCTCTATCCCAGCTGGATCCAAGCCCAGTGTCCAGCCTGGGTTTGGGCACTGCCAGGGATCCAGGGGCAGCCACAGCAAATCTGGGAATTCCAGCCCAGCCCCTCCCCACCCTCCCAGCCAGCAATTCCTTGCCAAGATCCCAGCCCAATCTCCCCTTTCCCAGTGGGAGCCATTCCCTGGCTCCTCTCCCTCTGTCCCTTGTCCCCAGTCCCTCTCCAGCTCTCCTGGAGCCCCTTCAAGGACCCTGAGGATTCCCTGGATTTTTCCCTTCTCCAGGGGAACATTCCCAGTTTTCCCAGCCTGGCTCCAGAGCAGAGGGGCTCCAGCCCCAGAGTCTCCTCTGGGCTCTCTCCAGCAGCTCCCCACCATTCCCATAGGGAATTTTCCCCACCAGTTCCTCGGGAGCACCCCAGGATGGGGGAACTCCCCAGGTCCTGGGGCTCAGGGGAGCACAGGAGCCCAAATTCCCAACCCCACTCCTCAGCTCCTTCCCCACGGGGACAAACCCCAGCTTCGTCTCCATGCCGGTTTTACCGATGGCTCTGAGGAAGGTGAAGCAGCTTCACCACAATCTCTGCAAGTTCAAATTACTTTGGAGTCTCTTCCAGAGGAAAAACGTGTTTTCCACGGGCAGGAGAAGCAGAAGTGACCAGAGCTGGGCTGGAGATGCCACAGGAAGGCCCCACAACAACCTGACCCCCATCCTTGGCTGGATTCTCCTCAGCCTTGGAAGGTTTTGGGTGCCACCTCCTCGTTCCCACCCAACAAAGGGAGCTGCAGCAGAAGGGAAGGAGCAGCAAAACCCTTTGAAACCATTCCCAAAAAGAAAATCAGAGAATCCTATTCACATTTTAACAGTTTCCCCAAAATTTATGGCCCGGGGACCTGCCAGCGTGACCAAACCCATCCCCTCACGGCACCGCTCCCCGCGTTCTCTTTCCTGAGCCATTTTTGGCTGCCCCAGGAGTCAGGGACTCTCTCACAAGAGGTTCCTCCAACAAAAACCTCGTCCTCCCCACAACCCCTCTCGTGACCCTGCTCCCATTTTTCATCCTCTCAGTTCCATCCCTTTCTCCTAAGTGCATTCCTCCCTCATCGCCTCAGATATTCCCACTGCTGCCATATTACATTCTCCTCCAAATGGAAAATATTTCTTCCTCTTCGTGGCAGTTTGAGCTCAGACCACCCAGTTTCCCACGTTTGATCTGTTCAGCACTATTCAGCTTCTCAGGTCTCCAGATAATCCATTACTCCTCTGAATTCCACGCCTGAATCCTGTTTCCCTCTGGATTAAAAAAACCCAAAAAAGCAAAAAAACCAAACGAACACATCGACCAGACCGAGAATATTCCAGAGCCAAGCACGAGATCCTGAGTTTTCTGGGCTCCCCAGCTGAAACTGGGGATTTGTGTTTTAGGGCTGCTCCTCTCTCACAGTTTGAGGGAGAGAACAGGAGGAAACGGCCTGTTGGGAAAGTTTAGGTTGGATATTTGGGAAAATTCCTTCGTGGGAAGGGTGGTCAAGCATTGGCAGCGCCCAGGGAGGTTTGGAGTCCCCATCCCTGTGGATGTGGCACTTGGGGACACGGTGGTGGCCTTGGAACAGCTGGATTCAATCCCGGAGGGCTTTTCCAACCTCAGCCATTCCACGGAGCAGAGGAGCTGCTCCTTCTCCATTCAGCTTTGATTCCAGTTTCACCCAGCTCCCAACCCCTCCGAGGGAGCAGAGGAATCCAAAGGATTCCTGGCTCCCAAAGGACCCATTCCTTGTAATCACCGGTCCAGGAAAAACCCTCAATAACGCCTCATATTTGTAAAATTACCGGGCAGAACTCTCCTGCTCAAATTAGCCCCGGAGTTCACAGAGTTGGCAGGGAGAGGGGGATAATTACGAGCGGGGATGAACACCACAGAAGGGAAAACAGAGGATAATCACAAGAAAGCAAAAACAGCAGCTGAACAAACCCAAAAGTGTTTCAGGATTCGGGAGCAGCGCGGAGCTGAGAGCCAAGCGAGCTGGGATGACACCAGGCAAAAATGTGCTCCTGGTTTTATTCTCCAGGAATCGTTAAAATGCCCAGGGAGATGGGACTTTGGGAATTCGGGTGACAACGGTTTGGAGCACAATTCCTCCTCAGTGGGCAGCAGGAATGCACCTTGTGCACTTCACATATTTCCTACCTGGGTAACACAGGGTATCCATAACCCAACGTTCCCGTGGGATATTCCTGCCTGAGCCATCCCAAACCCTTCCCACCTGGAACATCATTAATCATTCCCTAAAAATCAGTGAATCCTCTGAGCTCTTCCATTAAAATCCCATCACGACCACAGCAAGGAAGGGGATGTGCTGCAAGATCTGCTGAGAGGATTCCTCCTGGGAAAACCCCGCTTGTGCCAGTTCACTGTGGATCTACTGACACCAGGGAAATCAATCCACAGAATCCATGGACACAGCCCAAATTCACCAGAACAGCCCAATTTTACACCCACTGGAGGAGGTTTTTGTACCCCACCACCCACAGAGCAGCTCAGTCCCATCACTGCAGCTCTGGTTTAAATAATCAGGGATGAACCCGGCTTTAATTCCGTGCTTGGAGAATCCTAAACCCAGCACCCACCTGGATCTATCAATGTAACACCACTAAAACCATGGAATCATGGAATGGTTTGGGTTGGAAGGGACCTTAAATCCCCCCCAGTGCCACCCCTGCCGTGGCAGGGACAACCTCCCACTGTCCCAGGCTGCTCCAGCCCCAGTGTCCAGCCTGGCCTGGGACAACCAGCAAAGCTTTCCATGGGGCCCACGACCAGTGGGATTGGGAATAACAGGAATTCTGGTACCTGCTCCCTCCACGTCCTCACCAAAGACCTGCAGGAGCCCTGGACAAGGTCTCTCCACTTTACGTCCCCAAATTTGGTGAAAACTTGACAGACTCACAGCAGGGCCCATGCCTGGAGAGGTCTGGGCAGGCTGGAGGAACAGCCCAACACGGTGACATCCAAAAGGACAAATTCCAAACGTCCCTCGTGGAAAGGGAGAAACCCTGAACCCCTCACAAACTGGGGACCAGTGGTTTGGGAGTTCCTCTGTGGATAAAGATGGGAATTTTGGGTAGACAGGAACTTTTTCCACAAGGAGAACAATAAAAAACGCTGAGATTGGTTGGAGCAGGGTGCTGGTAGCACCAAGCTGTGGGTTTTGATCCCTGGATGCTTCCCTCCAGAGCTGGATCCTTGTGAGTCCCTTCCAACTCAGAATATCCCCTGATTCCACGAAGCAGCAGAAAAAAAAAAAAAAAATCACAAAGCTGGATTCCAGAATCCATCCTTGGAACCCTTCCAGGCCAGGCTGGACAAATCCCTAAGAAACCTGTCCTGATCTCCCAGCTCCAGGCAGGAGGTTGGATTGGAGCCCTCCTGAGGTCCCTTCCCGGCCAGGTGGCCCCATCCTGGGAGATGGTGGCCCCATCCCTCCACCCCAGGCTGCTCTGGAGCCTCTGAGTATCCCACACAGCACTCATCTCCCAGCCTGGGCTCCAAGTGCCCCGACCACCAACCCTCTCCCATGTTCTGGGAGGAGGAAAGGCCAGATCTGGGGGCAAAATACCATTTCTGAGGGGCTTCTCTCACGGTTTAGGCAATTCCAGTCTCCTTCCAGTAAAAATCAGGATTTCCTTCCCCTCACACCATCAGCAGAGCCCTGGGCTGTGTCACCCTCACCTGCCTGAGACAGCCCCAGCTCAGGGCTCCATTTTAATTTGCCTGCAAGTGCCAAACACCACATTCATGCTAAAAACCCACTCAGTCCAACCTGGATCCCATCCCTACTCCCCACTCATAACCCTGGAATTCCATGGAAATACCCCAAACCCAACCCCAATTGCTCAACAGCTCAGCGCAGCAGCTTGGATGGGACACGTGGTACCACAAGCAGCACAGGAGCTTTAAAACCTTACAAACCACTGCTTTTTCACCCCGAAATTCAAATGTTTCACCCTGAAACAGGCAGGGTTTTTTCAGGGTCCAGCACTTCACCAAAACAGCTTCCCACCCGTGAGGGGAAGAGCTGCCAAGAAAAGCAGCTCAGAAAAAAATCATCCTGACATGCCCCGGAGATCTGTGCAGATAAGAGAAGCCCGGTAGCCACTAACGAGGCACAAAGAGTCCGACCCCCGAGCAGATGCTCCGCTTGGAAAACGTAAATATTCCCAGCAAAATCTCACGGAGCGCATGGACGCGCTCGCAGGTGCTCGCCAGGGAAAGCTGGGATCAAAAAGGAGGCTCCTGCTTGTTGACTGTAAACACCCCCTCGATACCGAAAACACGGAGATGAAGTGGAGCAGGAATTGCGTGGGGGGAAGAGAGAGTGGCTGGGTCTCCTCCACCCAGCCCTGACCTCCACCTGTGTCCTGGAAAAAGCAGCAGCTCCCTCTTTAAGCAGTAAATCCCAAGTTTCAGGGGGAATTTTGCATTTCGGGTATTTCAGGGCTTGGTTCCCTCCTGATTTAATGGGCTCAGAGTCACGCACTTAAAACTAAATCCTCTGGGATCTGGTGAAGAGGAAGGAGGCCAAGCAAAGGTGATCCCAAAGGAAAGGAGTCTCCAGGGGTCAGCAGAAGTTGTGGCTCCCCATCCCAGAAGTTGGCCAGGGCTTGGAGCAGCCTGGGACAGTGGGAGTGGCACTGGATGGGATTTAAGGTCCCTTTTAAGCCAGCTCATTCCATGAAATAACCAAAAACCAGGCAGGGCCTCAGAAACCTCACCTGGAAAATCCAACTCTCCCTTCCCTCTCTCCCATCCTGGGCTTGGCTAAATTCATTTAAAGCAAACTTCAAAAGTAACAAAAATTTACAAAGAAAAAGCAAGAGGGGGAAAAAAAAAAAAGTTTGGAATCTGGATCCAACAGATCCAATGACTTCTCCAGACCCACTGAGCCCGAGCTCCTGGCCAGGCCTGCTCGGGAACACATGGACAAGGAGCACAGGGAAAACAGGGAGCACACGGACACCAATGTGTCAGGGAATGGTTTCAAACCCTGCTCTCTCCAGGGGGAATGGTTTTAAACCCCACGGGGAATGGTTTCAAACCCCATTTTCTCTGGGGGGAATGGCTTCAAATCCCATTTTCTCCAGGGGTAAAGGTTTCAAACCCCATTTTCTCTGGGGGGAATGGCTTCAAATCCCATTTTCTCCAGGGGTAAAGGTTTCAAACCCCATTTTCTCTGGGGGGAATGGCTTCAAATCCCATTTTCTCCAGGGGTAAAGGTTTCAAACCCCATTTTCTCTGGGGGGAATGGTTTCAAACCCCATTTTCTCTCCAGGGGTAAAGGTTTCAAACCCCATTTTCTCTGGGGGGGGAATGGTTTCAAACCCTGTTCTCTCTGAGGGGAATGGTTTCAAACCCCATTTTCTCTCCAGGGGTAAAGGTTTCAAACTCCATTTTCTCTCCAGGGGTAAAGGTTTCAAACCCCATTTTCTCTGGGGGGAATGGTTTCAAACCCTGTTCTCTCTGAGGGGAATGGTTTCAAACCCCATTTTCTCTCCAGGGGTAAAGGTTTCAAACCCCATTTTCTCTCCAGGGGTAAAGGTTTCAAAGCCCATTTTCTCTTGGGGGGAATGGTTTCAAACCCTGTTCTCTCCAGAGGGAATGGTTTCAAACCCCATTTTCTCTTGGTGGAATTGTTTCAAACCCCATTTTCTCCAGGGGGAATGGTTTCAAAGCCCATTTTCTCTGGGAGGAATGGTTTCAAACCCTGTTCTCTCCAGAGGGAATGGTTTCACACCCCATTCTCTCTGGAGGAATGGTTTCAAACCCCATTTTCTCCAGGGGGAATGGTTTCAAACCCCATTTTCTCCAGGGGGAATGGTTTCAAACCCCATTTTCTCCAGGGGGAATGGTTTCAAGCCCCATTTTCTCCAGGGGTAAAGGTTTCAAACCCCATTTTCTCCAGGGGAAGATGCTTTGCCTCAGCTCTGCTGCAAAAGGCACCGCTCGGCCCAGGCTCCTGGCTCAGCTTCTCCCACTCCCCACCGGCCATGGAAGAGTTAACCACGAGGGAAAAAGGTGAGATTCCCCCTTTTCCCCCTTCCTCTCTGCTCCTTCCTCCCAGCAAAGCAGGCCATTACCCCGCAGCCCCATTGTTCCCAGGCCTGGATATGGGAAGCAATATCCATTTTCCATTTAGTCCAGGGCAAAGCCTTTAATTTCAGCCTCCTGCCTGCAGCTGGAGTTCCCTTTTAACTCCTGGGCCGCAGGAGTGAAGACAGTTTTATATGGGGGGAAACGCTGCAAAGGCCACTTTAATATGGTCACATGTGGCAAGGGGGGAGCTTTTCCAAGGGCCCGGTAATGAGGGGCAGCGGGATATTGCACTTCCCATCTGGCTGCTCTGCACAGCAGGGAAAAGGCTCTCCTGGCTTTTTAAGGACAGGCCCCAACTGCAGTAAAACAAAACACACCAAAAATAAATAAGGAATGAAAGCGTGAGGAGGAGATGCCCTCTAATGTTGGAGCCCGGCAGCACATCCCGTGGAAATTGGGAAATTGGGGGGAAATTGGGAGAGCGGGGCAGGGATGAGGCAAGGCACGGGGGGTTTGGGGTATCCCGGAGTTTTGGGATCGCCCCACACCTGGGACAGGTGCTGAGGGGTGCCAGGGCTCGGCTCCTCGGCCAGGGGAGCTGTGTTTGTGTTGGTGTGGCCCCGGAGCGTGGCCCTGCAGTGTCCCTGTCCCTGTCCCATCCCTGTCCCTGTCCCATCCCTGTCCCGTCCTTTCCCCACGGATCCTGACAAATCTGATTAGGGAGCAGCGTTGGAAGAGGGAAAACAGCCTGAGGAACGAGCCTGGCTTTGGGAATCCAGCGTCAATCCATGCAATGCCTTCCCAAAGGGATTTGGGAGCAGCCAGGTCCTGCCAGAACCTTCCCAGCTCCTAATTAAGCGTTAATTAACCCAACCTCTGAGCCAGGGTCGGGACAGCAAAGGAGGAGTTTCCATCCCAAACCAGGGATGCAAAGGGCTCGGATGGATCCGAGGGATGGGAAGGCTGGAGTTGAGATCCCTTCCAACCCAAACCATTCCAGGATTCCTCCCACTTCAGTCCCCTTTCCAGATGCTCCACTTTTCCCAAAAGCAGGAAACTCCAATTTGCTGAGAAATGGGATGTTTTTACAGCCTGTGTGATATGGAGGGGAGGAATCCACTCTCCTCACTTAAATCCAAGGAATTCAGAGAGATCCTGATGTTCCCCAGCTCCCCGTCCCATGCTCCTTCTGACCTGCTGCTGTAGAGGAGAGGGAAAAAAAATGGGATTTTTCCCTTCTTTCCAGGGAATCGCCATGAAAGCAACAGCTGGAATGTGGGGACCAAGAGTAGAAAAACAAATTTTGGACATGATCAGGGTTTCTCCTGTTTTTTGCAGGACAAAGCCACCCGTGACAGAAAACTGCCACTGGCAGCATGATGGAAAACCAGGGAATTGAGGATTTGAGGGAAAAAAGAAAGCCTGGAGGAAATCAAATTGCCAGAACTGCCTGTTGAGGCTGGTGGAAAGGTCCTGTCTCCAAATTCCAGAGCAGACACCCCTGGAGCAGTTCTGATCCCAAGGTCCAAGCAGGGCTCCAAGGATGGAATCGAGAGTTGCTCCACTCTTGAAAACAAATATTAAAAATAAATAAATAGGGATTTCTATTCCTTGGCACTGCAGGGGAAAAAAGACATGGAAGGCACTTTATTCCCACTTTATCTGGGAATAAAGTGCCTTTCAATTCCTCACTTTGGGATAGAAACCTTTTTCCAAATGCCACCAGTGCTTCCAGCTCATTCCCATTCACCCACCTGGATAAAACTGGGAAAGCCAAACATTCCCAGGATGCAACAAGCAGCAGCCCCGGCTCTGCAAACAACTGTTTGAACCTCATTTCACTGAAAATCCAGAGCAGAAAATGGAATTTCTCTACCAGACAAAGCCAGGAGGCCTCTGAGGCAGAGCAGAGGGTGCCCAGGAGCCGTCAGGAGCCACCCCCTGCCCTGCCCACAGCACAAATCCATAAATTCCCGATTGTCCCGGCAGGAACACCCGGCAGAGCCAGCACCAGCCCAGGTGCTGCTGAAAAATAACACAGCAATGGCCTGGACAGGGAATTCCAGCTTTTCCAGCATTGTTCCCAGCAAATCCTGGAGTGAGGATGCCCCAATCCACAGGTAAGTTGGAATAGCCACGGATGGGTTTTGTTCCATAGGTTTATCCAAAGGTTCCTGCGCTGTGTAAACTTCTGGTGCCCACAAGAACTTTGTCACCAGCCCAGGGAGAACAGGGGCAGGAGCAGAACAGGCTGGGAGTCCTGGAAAACCACGGGAATGGATCCAAGCAGCCCTGGGCTGATCCCGAAGGAAAGGTGGGAATTGTGTCCCTGTGCCCACCTGCAGAGCTGCCCCAGCCCTGGGGCCAACAGCAGGAGCACGTGGAGCTGCTGGAGAGAGCCCAGAGGAGAACCCGGAGCTGCTCCAGGGCTGGAGCCAGGCTGGGAGAGCTGGGAATGTTCCCCTGGAGAAGGGAAAATCCAGGGAATCCTCAGAGTCCCTGAAGGGGCTCCAGGAGAGCTGGAGAGGGACTGGGGACAAGGGACAGAGGGACAGGAGCCAGGGAATGGCTCCCACTGGGAAAGGGGAGATTGGGCTGGGATCTTGGCAAGGAATTCCTGGCTGGGAGGGTGGGGAGGGGCTGGGCTGGAATTCCCAGATTTGCTGTGGCTGCCCCTGGATCCCTGGCAGTGCCCAAGGCCGGGCTGGACACTGGGCTTGGATCCAGCTGGGATAGAGGGAGGTGTCCCTGCCCGTGGAACTGGATGGGATTTAAGGTCCCTTCCATCCCAAACCATTCCAGGACTCCGTGGTGATGAAAACAACCCTCTGAATTCCATATTCTCCTTACAAAAATCCCGTTAGTGCAGCAGAGCTGGAATCAGTGGCTCGCTGTGCTTCAGAGGAGTTAAAGCCCCAAAAAGCTGCAAACCAGCCCCAAATCTGGGGCTCCCCCCCCCACACACACACACACCCTGGATAACCCCAAAAATCTCCAGCTCAGGTGCTCTGATCTTCAAAGCCAGAGGGAGCCCGTGGAAAACTGGAAACTGCAGGACACAGAGGGATTGGCAGCTCGGCCCTGGCTGGGCCGCAGGTCTCCCTGTGTCCCCAAAAAAGCAAATTTTGGAGTCAGCAGAGACTTTGTGGGGCCCTGGCAGACCCCAGAACGCAGCTCTGGAAGGAATTCCACCCATCCAGAGCCTGATCCCTTCCCAAGCACCAGCAGAGGGGGAGGGTGGGATGGAGAATGGATGCTCCACGCTCCAGCCCAGCAGGAATTTCATGGATGGAGACAGAGAGAACATCAGGATCGGGATCTCCGTGCCTGAAACACAGGGATGCTCCTGTCCATCCGACCTTCCATGGAATTTTTAAAGTGACATCACACTCAGCAGACCTGGTTCCAACAACTTCTCCCGTTTCTCTTTTTCCTGGTTCCAAGATCTTCTCCCATTTCCCTTTTTCCTAGTTCCAAGAATTTCCCCCATTTCTCTTTTTCCTGGTTCCAAGAATTTCTCCCATTTCCCTTTTCCCTGATTCCAAGAATTTCTCCCGTTTCCCTTTTTCCTGATTCCAAGATCTTCTCCCATTTCCCTTTTTCCTGGTTCCAAGAACTTCTCCCATTTCCCTTTTTCCTGATTCCAAGAATTTCTCCCATTTCCCTTTTTCCTGGTTCCAAGATCTTCTCCCATTTCCCTTTTTCCTGGTTCCAAGAACTTCTCCCATTTCCCTTTTTCCTGGTTCCAAGAACTTCTCCCATTTCCCTTTTTCCTGATTCCAAGAACTTCTCCCATTTCTCTTTTTCCTGGTTCCAAGATCTTCTCCCATTTCCCTTTTTCCTGGTTCCAAGAATTTCTCCCATTTCCCTTTTCCCTGATTCCAAGAATTTATCCCGTTTCCCTTTTTCCTGATTCCAAGATCTTCTCCCATTTCCCTTTTTCCTGGTTCCAAGAACTTCTCCCATTTCCCTTTTTCCTAGTTCCAAGAATTTCTCCCATTTCCCTTTTTCCTGGTTCCAAGACCTTCTCCCATTTCCCTTTTCCCTGATTCCAAGAATTTCTCCCGTTTCCCTTTTTCCTGATTCCAAGATCTTCTCCCATTTCCCTTTTTCCTGGTTCCAAGAACTTCTCCCATTTCCCTTTTTCCTGATTCCAAGAATTTCTCCCATTTCCCTTTTTCCTGGTTCCAAGACCTTCTCCCATTTCCCTTTTCCCTGATTCCAAGAATTTCTCCCGTTTCCCTTTTTCCTGATTCCAAGATCTTCTCCCATTTCCCTTTTTCCTGGTTCCAAGAACTTCTCCCATTTCCCTTTTTCCTGATTCCAAGAATTTCTCCCGTTTCTCTTTTTCCTGGTTCCAAGAATTTCTCCCATTTCCCTTTTTCCTGATTCCAAGAATTTCTCCCATCTCCCTTTCTTCCAGTGCCCCACAGATTCCAGGGAGCTCTGCACAGAGAGAAGGGACAGCAGTTGTCCCTTCCAGTCCCTTTCCCTCCTAAGAATTTAACCTCTGGAAAAACCAAGGATGAGCTTCCGGGAGGAAGTTTTCCACCTCTGAGAGCAGAACTGGGAGGAGACACGACAGATCCAGGACCTCCAGGATCCCAGGGCAGAGCATTTTCTGGGAAGGAAGAAGGAGAGAAGCTCTCCAAGGAAAGGCAGAACTCCTGGACACAGCAGAGCCCTGCTGGTGGAGCAGATGGGAATGAATGCTCCTCGTCCTCAGGGCACAAGGAACACCCTGGAACAGGAGACTCTGCTGGCTGGAATCCCAGATTCCAGCCTCTTCTGGGATCATGGAATCACTAAGGTTGGAAAAGCCTTCTGAGATCATCAAATCCAACCATCCCCACCCCTGTCCCCAAGTGCCACATCCATATGGATTTTAAATCCCTCCAGGGATGAGGACTCCAAACCTCCCTGGGCAGTTCCAATGCCTGACCACCCATTCCATGGGGGAATTCTTCCCAATATTCCAGCCTGAGGCTGCTCCCCTCACCCTGGGAGCACAGATTGACACCATTCCCTATTTTCTGACCTGGTCTGTCCCAATCCAGGCCAAGCTGTGGCATCCCAGCTGCAAGGGAAGTGTCTGTGTGGAGGCACAAAGCTCCAAGCGCAGGGAATTTTGGGGATTTTCAGGCTGAGGGAAGTTCTAACATGACACACCAGTGGCCACAGCAGATCTTCCGAGCAATCCAAGATGCAAATTCCATTTCAGTGCCATTTCAGAGGTTCCAGTGTGAACAGGGATGTGTTTTCCCTGGAATATCAGGAAGGAAATTCCATGTCCTTGGTGCTGCTCAGTTCATTAACAAGGGCAGGGGTTCAGTCTGGATTGTTCCTTTTGTTCTTCCGCTCAGCCAGAAGAGCTTTTCCTCAAGTTAGCCCAAGCCAGGAGTGCTGCCCAATCCAAGATGGATTTCCCATCCCTTCATCCCAGTTAAAGACAGCTTTTGCTTGGATCAACACCGGACACGTGGCCATCCTTTAAAACATGGAGTTTGGATGTATCACCCCAGTTCTCCGGAATCCAGAGAGGTTTGTTCATCCAGCAGGAACAGAACAGCTCCAATCCTCCCCAGGATTTCCCTCGGGGGCCTTTTGGGATGTTCCAACTTTCCCTTTTGAACGGCTGGAGGGAGGAAGGGCTCGGGAAGAGCTGGGCCAGGCCAGAGGGACACGAAACCTCTCCGGGGTGACAGCTCCAGCTCTCCCAGCCGCTGTCAGGGTCAGCTGAGCAGACCCCAGCAGTGTGAAAGTCCTCGTTCCCCCAGCCCGGCAGCCGAAGGAGGAGCCTGGAATGTGTCTGATTGTGTTTTCAAGGTTGTTTCTTTCTTCTGTCTAAACATTCTCTCTCTGACCTGCCCGGCTCTGCCCAGCAAGGAGGCCGTGGCCATCTGCCCTCGAGTCCTGGGCGGCCCCCACCTCATATACTCAAAACTACGTGTGTGTGTGTGTGTTTACAATTTATTACCAATTCCCATCACCCGTGTTAGACTGTGAATCTCTGCCTGAAACCAACAGAAAAGTGTCACCATCACTTGACGTGATGAGGACAAGAAAACTAAGAAGGGTCAGGACACACCCAAATCCCTCCATCTTGTCCCCTGAACCCCTTATCTTAAAAACCCCAAAATTTTACTTTTCCACCCTGTGCTGGTTCAAATATCACACCACTCAAACCCTCGTGGCTTGTAATTCCTCACACAGCACTGGCAGCTTTTCCAAGGGCTGAAATGGAAGCCTCAGGTGTTTTTGACTTGGTGCCAGGGTCTGGAGCCAGCCAGAGGGATGTCCTGGACATCCCGACAAGCCACTGCTGCTCCAGAGGGCAGGAAAAGCACAGGAACAAAGCTTCTCCCAAGATCCAGAGCCCGCGGGTTATCCGTGAGGGGCAGCAGCCAGCGGAGGGTCCCTGGCAGGGCAGGGAACTGGGGACCAGCCAAAGATCCGCTCCTTTGCCCGGTTTTCCGTGGCGTGGATTTTGTTTTCAGCTGGGAAAAAACCATCAAGCAACGGTGGATGTGTCCAGAGTTCATGGAGATGAGCAGGACCAGGCACAGATCCGGCCCTTCCCAAATGGAACAGCCCCTGCCACTGCTCCAAGGAATGTTCCAGAGCCTTCTGCCACTGCTCCAAGGAATGTTCCAGAGCCTTCTGTCCCTGCTCCAAGGAATGTTCCAGAGCCTTCTGTCCCTGCTCCAAGGAATGTTCCAGAGCCTTCTGTCCCTGCTCCAAGGAATGTTCCAGAGCCTTCTCCTGTCCCTGCTCCAAGGAATGTTCCAGAGCCTTCTGCCACTGCTCCAAGGAATGTTCCAGAGCCTTCTGTCCCTGCTCCAAGGAATGTTCCAGAGCCTTCTGTCCCTGCTCCAAGGAATGTTCCAGAGCCTTCTGTCCCTGCTCCAAGGAATGTTCCAGAGCCTTTTGTCACTACTCCAAGGAATGTTCCAGAGCCTTCTCCTGTCTCTGCTCCAAGGAACGTTCCAGGGCCTTCTCCTGTCCATGCTCCAAGGAACATTCCAGAGCCTTCTGTCCCTGTTCCAAGGAATGTTCCAGAGCCTTCTGTCACTGCTCCAAGGAATGTTCCAGAGCCTTCTGTCACTGCTCCAAGGAATGTTCCAGAGCCTTCTCCTGCCACTTCTCCAAGGACAGACCCAGAGCCCTTCTCCTGCCACAAAGAGGCTTTTCCACATCACCTTCATTCCTGCTGAAAACCTCCCGGCAACCTGAGCATCCCCAGATCCACCTGTCCCACCCTGAGCAGCTCTCCCTGATCCCAGATTTCCCAATGGGAATGAGCTGGGCCTAAAATCCTGATGAGGAAAGGGCAAGGAGCTCCTGGGCTGCCCAGGGGAGGTTGAACCTTTCAGACGCTGCAATGACAGAAAAGCTCAGCCCCTCGCTGATCCTGCTTGGGGTTACCCAGGATTAAGCCCCTGCATTCCAGAGGCCAAGAGATTCCCAAGGAAAGGGGCACTGATTCCAGACAGATCCTAAAAAGGGTGATAGCAGCTTCCTAAAGGGGTTCCAGGAGAGCTGGAGAGGGACTGGGGACAAGGGACAGAGGGACAGGAGGCAGGGAATGGCTCCCACTGGGAAAGGGGAGATTGGGCTGGGATCTTGGCAAGGAATTGCTGGCTGGGAGGGTGGGGAGGGGCTGGGCTGGAATTCCCAGATTTGCTGTGGCTGCCCCTGGATCCCTGGCAGTGCCCAAGGCCAGGTTGGACACTGGGGCTTGGCTCCACCTGGGACAGTGGGAGCTGTCCCTGCCATGGATGGGGATGGGGATGGGATTTAAGGCCCTTCCTACCCGACCCATTCCATGACTCCAGCACCCCTCAAAAACACCTTCCCCACACAAGACCCAAGCTGTTCCCAGGGAACTTCCCCCCAGGCATTCCCGGGAGCCGCGATGGAATCCCTAGAGCAGAAACCTCCCGTGTTCTTTCACCCGGCCTTTCCCTCAGTGCAATCCTCCCAGGGGACCCAAATCCTTGGATCTGGAGCTCCAGCCCCTCCTGCAGCTCCGGGGGGAGGCTGGGCCCGGCCGAGCCCCGTGCCCGGCACCGCTCCGGAGGATCCCGGCGCTCAACAATGGGGGATCTGTCAGAGCCCGGCCCGGCACCGGCCATCATCTGTTTCCCATAACTCCAGCTGACCTAAACTCCACGGGCTGAACAAGTAGCCTGTGTTTTTCATCTGGAAAACTCCGCGGAGCCGTTCCCGCTCCGGCCTCTCCCTCCCCTGCCGGAGCCAGGCTTTGGAGAAGTCACAAGAGTGATGGTGTCGACAGAGATTTCCTCGTTATCGCCAGCAGCAGCACCCAACGTTTTCACGTTGGGTTTTGGGTCTCCTGCCATCCCAGGAGCCCTGCAAGGCTGAACGCACCTGGATGTGTCTTTCTCCTCCACCTCTCCCTCCCCAAGGAAAATCCCACCCCGACACTTCCCGGTGTAAAAACGAGCGGAGCGTGATGCCGACCCCGCGCCTGTTTCATGATAAATTTAAAAATCCATTAAAACTTTATCAGGAACGAGCTGCCAGGGAAACAAACAGATTCAGGACGAGCCCCACAGGGTCTCCAGGCGAGGCCACCGTGTGGAAAAGCCCTGGAGGACACTGCTGGTGGGGAAAGCTCCATGTGCAGGCTCCGGGAAGGAGGGAAGGGAGCGCTGGGAATTGCTCACCAGCCTGGCAAGGGAGGATCCAACCCCCAGAGTTATCATCTCTGGTCAGGGCTCCCATCCATGAGGGGCAAAAAAAAATAACCTCCAATTAGGGGAAAAGCAGGATGAGTCCTTGAGGAGGATGAAGGGCAGGTCCGGAGGGAGGAGGAAGGAAAATGTAAGGAAGAGAACACAACCTGCAGCAAATCCCTCCTTTTTTCCACAGTGCTGTGGGGTTTAGGCTCCCTGAGAACTGAAAAGATCCCGAAATGGAGAAGTTTCCATGGGATGATGTGAGGTCAAAGCCCTTTGTTTTCCTCCTGTCCCAGGCAGGAGCCTCAGCTCACTCCCACAGCTCCGCCGCTAAATGTTTGGGTTGGAAAAAATCACATTTGCATCTTTATTATTGTGTTCTCCCCTGGCAGAACAAGGGGGGAACGCTCAGGGAGCAGGGAGAAATAAAAACAGGATAAACTCGTAAATAAACCTCCTGTTCCGAGCACACCCAGCTTGAGCTGCACCCTCTGTACCGGGACAGAAGTCAGGTCCTAGCGGCCCTTCTCCAGCTCGGGTTGTGCCCCTTTTTGAGGCAATAATCTGTAAAAACTGATCCAAACAGAAAATTCCAGATAAAGGGATGCTGTGGAGCCCACAGAGCCGCACAGGTCACACCCTGGGCAGCGGAAAGCACATCCTGGAAGTTGGGAGGGGAATGGCCAAGGAATGAGAGGGCTCTGGAAGGGATAGGACATCCAGAAAGACCCGGACAGGCGGGACAGTGGGAACGTCAGGAAGGTCAAAAAACCAAGTGGGAGGCCTGGCACCAGGGTCAGGGCAATGCCAGCACAAATCCAGGCTGGGAGGAGAAAGAAGGGATGGGGAGCAGCCCTGGGAGAGGGATTTGGGATGTTCTGGATGAGGCTGGAATGGCCCAGCCCAGACCCCCACCCCAGCCCAGGGCTGATCCCAAAGGAAAGGTGGGAATTGTGTCCCTGTGCCCACCTGCAGAGCTGCCCCAGCCCTGGGGCCAACAGCAGGAGGACGTGGAGCTGCTGGAGAGAGCCCAGAGGAGGCCCCGGAGCTGCTCCAGGGCTGGAGCCAGGCTGGGAGAGCTGGGAATGTTCCCCTGGAGAAGCGAAAAATCCAGGGAATGCTCAGAGCCCCTGAAGGGGCTCCAGGAGAGCTGGAGAGGGACTGGGGACAAGGGACAGAGGGACAGGAGCCAGGGAATGGCTCCCAGTGGGAAAGGGGAGATTGGGCTGGGATCTTGGCAAGGAATTCCTGGCTGGGAGAGGGGAAAGCCCTGGCACAGGGTGCCCAGAGCAGCTCTGGCTGCCCCTGGGCTTGTCCCAACCAATTCCAAGCAATTCCAATGAGTTCCATCCAGCTCCAACCAGCTCCAGCTGGACCCAGACAGTCCCTGGCTGTCGCGGTGTCCCAGGGCCCTTTGTGACACGGGGCCGTGCCATGCCCAGAGCCCTTTGTGACCTTGGGGACACTGCCAGGAACGCCCCTCCCTCAGGAGGCCGCACTTCCCGGGATCCCCCAGAGGATCCCCCAAGCCCTCTGAGGCTCAGGATCACGGAGATGGCGGAGAAAGCAAATCCCAAATCCCAGCCCAAGAAGGGGCAGGCGACCCGCCAGAGGAGGGGCCAGGTGAGGGAGGGGACAGGAGGGGACACAGGGAGGGATGGGGGACAGGGATGGGATGGGTTGGGATGGGATGGGATGGGCCAAGGACTGCTCCCCACAGCTCCTACCTGCAGGTGGGACACAGGGAATGACAGGTGGGACACAGGGAACAAACCACAGGTGAGACACAGGAAAAAAAAAAAAAAGAGATGGGACACAGGGAATGACAAGTGGGGACATATAGGGAATTTCAGGTGGGACATAGAGAGCCACACGTGGGATATAGGGAACTGCAGGTGGGACACTGGGAATAACAAGTGGGACACAGCAGACGGAGATGGGGCACGAGGAAACAACCACAGGTGGGACACAGGGAGGTAAAGGTGGGACACAGGTACAGGTGGGACACAGGGAACAAAAGAAGTGGGACACAGGGAGCCACAAGTGGGACATGGGAACCGCAGGTGGGACACAGGGAACAACCAGAGATGGGACACAGGGAAAAAACCACAGGTGGGACACGGGGAACAACCGGAGATGGGACACAGGGAAAAAACCACAGGTGGGATGTGGGGAACAACTGGAGATGGGACACAGGGAAACAACCACAGGTGGGACACAGGGAACAACTGGAGAAGGGACACAGGGAAAAAACCACAGGTGGGACACAGGGAACAACCGGAGATGGGACACAGGGAAAAAAACACAGGTGGGACATGGAGAACAACTGGAGATGGGACACAGGGAAAAAAACACAGGTGGGACATGGAGAACAACTGGAGATGGGACACAGGGAAAAAAACACAGGTGGGACACGGGGAACAACCAGAGATGGGACACAGGGAATGGCAGGTGGGACATGGAGAACAACCGGAGATGGGACACAGGGAATGGCAGGTGGGATGTGGGGAACAACTGGAGATGGGACACAGGGAATGGCAGGTGGGACATGGAGAACAACTGGAGATGGGACACAGGGAATGGCAGGTGGGACATGGAGAACAACTGGAGATGGGACACAGGGAAACAACCACAGGTGGGATGTGGGGAACAACCAGAGATGGGACACAGGGAATGGCAGGTGGGACATGGAGAACAACCGGAGATGGGACACAGGGAATGGCAGGTGGGATGTGGGGAACAACTGGAGATGGGACACAGGGAATGGCAGGTGGGACATGGAGAACAACTGGAGATGGGACACAGGGAATGGCAGGTGGGACACTGGCAGGTAAAGGTGAGACACAGGTACAGGTGGGACACAGGAACAAACCACAGGTGGGACAGGGACAGCTGAAGGTGGCACATCCAGGGCACCAGGGCCAGTCCCCCCGTGGGATGAGGCTGCCAGGGCCACCCAGCCCGGAGAGCCCGTGGGACGCTGGGAGCCACCACGGAGCCCTTGGGAGACCCCTGGAGATGGCACCGAACGCCTTCCCCAGGCGACGGCAGCCAGGGCCACCCTCACTCGCCCTCTGTCCCCTGCAGGTGGCCGTGCCCCACGCCAGGCCGGCCCAGGAGGTGACAGCGCCTGCCCGGCCCGCGCGCGACCCCGGCACCGGCCACCGGCCGCTGCCCCCTGCGCTGGCAGCGCCCCTGACCGCTCCTGGCCGGAGCAGGGCCCCGGCCAGCGGCCACCGCCCGCGTGTCCCCAGCGGCCAGGACAGCCCGGGGATGGCCACGGCCACGCGGGGCCAGGCAGGGGACCCTGGGGACAGCACGGAGCCGGCCCAGTGCAGGGTCAGGGTGGCCCGGCTGACCGAGGCCGGGCTGAGGCAGCTGGGGGGGATCTCCAGGCACCAGCGGACCCTGGAGTGGCTGGAGAGCACCTTCGCCAGCAGAGCCGAGGTCGTGGCCGAGCTGCAGGAAGAGCTGGATGGATTCTGGGAGTTCCAGGAGCGTGAGAAGAATTAGGGTGGAAAAGGCCCCTGAGATCATCGAGTCCAACCGGACCAAACTCCACCACGGCCGCCAGGGCCACGTCCAGCCCCTCCCTGGACACCTCCACCACTCTGAGGGACAGGCACCAAAGGGGAAGCTGAGAAGGCAGAGCCAGACCCTGCTCAGGACAAGCTGAAATACAGGAATTCCCACGGGAATTCCCAGGAAAAGCCCTTTTCCCCGTGAGGATGACCCACCACTGGGACAGGCTGCCCAGAGAAGCTGCGGAGCTCCATCCCAACGGGATGTGGACCCGAGAAGCTCCTGTAGCTCCGTGGGGAGCTGGACATGGTGATCTCCAGAGCTTCCCTCCAACCTTGGTCCGTGGTGCTGTGAGGAGGGGGACACCTTCCCTATGGAGCTTCTGGATGTGCTCCAGGGACCACGGAATGGCTTGGCCTGGAAGGAACCTTGGAAACCACCCAGTTCCACTGCCTGCCGTGGGCAGGGACACCTTCCATTACCCAAAGTTCCTCCAAGCCCCGTCCAACCTGGCTGTGAGCGCTTCCAGGGTCTAGAAACAAAACTAAGATGAACCTTCCCACCCAACACCTGTGGAAAACACGTCCTGGAGCATCCCAATAAAGAGCTTTTACACAGATCCGCCCTTGTCCTTTGGTTAATACCTGAAACCATGACAAGATGCAACAGGAGCAGCTTTTCAAGCCTCTGGTTTTCCCAACAAGTTCGTATCCTGAAGGATTCCGTGGGGTTTCAATCCCACACCACAACCACAGCCGGGGCAAGACGGAGTCAGGAGAGGGGATTTAAGGGAAGAGCCAAATCCCTGCTCCCCACACAGCCCCCGTGGGCCACGCCGAGGCTGCGAGGAGATGATTCAGCCCCCACAAAAAGGTGAAACCCGAAGATCAGAAGTCCCCCAGACCTCCAGCTCCCACCTTCAAACCATAAAAGAGCTGCTTTTCTCCACAGCCAAACCCCGTGGATTCCAAAGGATCCACGGAAAACCCTCTCCGAGGGCAGCGCCGCCCTTGGGAACATCCCCAACCTTTGTGTACAGCGATTTCGGAGCTTTCCCATCCCTTTCCACACAACACGACCCCGAAACCCCTTTTTTTTTTTTTTTGTGGGAGTTTCTCCCATTCCCGCTGCTCCGGCCGCTCCCGGAATGCGACGGCAGCGTTTGTTCATTGTGCAGATCCAGCCTGGCTTCCAGGTTTTCCTGAACAAAGGACTGAAACAGGGGGGAATATGCGTCAGAAGCCCGTCCTGGACGTTGCTCACCCTTTTTTTCCTGCACAAATATTTGTAAACACGTGGAGAATTCGTGTCCAGCCGGCTTCGGGACCCTTCATAAAACCAGGGATTTATTGCAAACAGGATGGGAATCATTTCCCAGCTCCCGGTGCTTATAGGGCTTTAGGATGAGAAACATAAAGAGCAGGAAAAGAGCGGCTGCAGCTGGGCTCCGAGCCCTGCTGGAGAGGGATGGAACAGGGATTTACAGCTCCAGAGGCCCCCACAAACCCCCTCCCAAAAAATAAAATAAAGGCTGGAGTTTCTGGGCTGCACAGGAGAATCCCCCGGGGTTTCTTTATGGATGGAGGTTCAGGGATAGGCTGAGCTCAGCTGAGCTGAGCCCAAGGATCTTCCAGGAGTGCTCAGCCTGGAGAAGAGGTTCAGGGGGGACCCTGTGGCTCTGCACAAGTCCCTGGCAGGAGGGGACAGCCAGGGAGGGTCAGGATCTGCTCCCAGGGAACAGCAGGAGAATGGAAGCGGCCTCAAGCTGTGCCAGGGGAGGTTTAGGATGGAAATTTGGGGAAATTCCTCATGGAAAAGGCTGTCCAGCCCTGCAGGGATCTCCAAGCCCTGTGGATGTGGCACTTGGGGACATGGGACCGCGGTGGCCCTGGCAGGGCTGGACTGGGTGACCTCAGAGGGCTTTTCCAACTTCAACAATTCCATGATTTGATGATCTAAAGGCTCTCCTTGCAATCTCGGAGTTCCTGGCTGACACATCCTCGTTTCCCATGCAGAGGGACAGAACCCTCCCAGCTTTCCTTCCCTCCGTGCTCTATTCCTGTCATTTTTCCATGATTCCCACAGCTGGAGCCAACGCCACTATGGGCAAGACCTCAAATTTCAGGGATAATCAGGAAAAACTGGAACTGCTCCCCAGTGTCGGATTTGGGTCTTCCAATGTCCCCAAGGAGTGGCACAGAGAGAGACTTTGGTTCATTTTTAGGAGCCAAAATAAGCCCTAAATGTGGAATACCAGCATCAGTCCAGCGGGACTGGGGCAGCTGGGGAAGGAGAGGAGGGAGAAGGCTGAGGAAGCACATCCAATCCCAGATTCCAGAACAGATGGATCCAGGATCCTCTTGGAAACGCTCGGCAAACCAGAGCAAGGGACAAAATGCAAAAGGAGGAATCAAAATCAATGAAATGGGAAAAAAATTCCACAGAGGGTGGTCAAATGTTGGAGCTGAGAGGCTGGGCAGCCTCCAGCCTTGGAGAGCCTCAAAATTTACATGGAAAAGGCTCGGAGATTCCTGATTTTACTCCAAATTCAGCAAATTTAGACTTGGACCAACTTTTCCACGAGCTGTTCCAATCTGAATTGGGTGCCCCTGCCACTGGGATTAGATGGGATTGAAGGTCCCTTCAACCCAAACCATTCCGTTATGGTTGGAATCCACATCCAGAGGATGAGAAAAGAGTGGGAATTCACCACTTCCCTTTGTGCTAAACTGAGTTTTACCTTAGAACACGAACGTTCTCCAGGGAAATTCCTTCCAAATCACTTCACTTCCACCCCTATCACTTGTTTTTTTTTGAGATATCTCCCTTCTGGACACCACCACAGAGTCCTCTGGGGCAGCTGAGGCGTTTTCCAAACATTCCTGGGACCCTCCTGAGCCCCAAAGCCCGGAAACAGCAAATCTTGGGAAGAGCCTTCCCACGCCTGCACAATGCGAGGAGCGGGGCTGGAATTGAGAGTGGTTCAGCTGGACCCTGAACAAGGTGAACATTCCCAACAAAATCCCCATTGCCTTGGAGCTCCCTGCATCCAGCAGCTCCAGAGTGGCTAAAATGCCTGCAAAAAGTCCTTGGAAATGAGTGGGGAAAGGTGAATGGTGCAGTAAAGGTTGAAAAAAATGATGGGAGAAATTCCAGAACTTTCAGTCCCTGAGCTGAGTCCTCCTCAGACAGAATTCCAGGAGAATGGAGGAGAAGGGGAGTGGGGAGAACCAGGACATATTTAAGCAGGAGTTATGCCAATGATGTGCTGGCACAGCAGGATTTGGGGATGCAGAGGGAAAGCAGAGGGTGTCCCTAACCTTAGCCAGCATTTAATTCTTTTAATTCTTAAAATATTTCTTTTCCACAATATTCCCGAACCTAAACGTGGACGTGCCTGTAGGGATGCGGCACAGCTGGATAAATAAATAATTAGTGGGGGGGGTCAGCTCCAGAGGGTTGGGATCAAGGAGTTCAGGGAGTCACCCCAAATGGAGCTGGTGACCTCGGGGACACGTCCGGCTCCGCTCCGCTGGCAGCGACCTGGAGGAGCCACAGGGGGACTTCCAGGAGCTCCTCAGTGATTCCAACCAAAAGGGGAAAGTCCCAGGATCATGGAATGATTGGAAAAGATCAGAAAAGGTCTTTAAGGTCATTGGGTCTGACCATCCCCACACAGCCAGGGCCACCACTGCCCCATGTCCCCAAGTGCCACATCCACAGGGCTGTGAAATCCCGCCAGGAGTGGGGACGCCACCCCTGCCCTGGGCACTTCCAAGAGCTTTCCAGGAGGAATTTCCCCAGTGCCCACCCCGAGGCTCCCCTGAGGCCGTTCCCTCTCCTCCTGTCCCTGTTCCCTGTTCCCAGCCCGACCCCCCGGCTGTCCCCTCCTGGCAGGAGCTGTGCAGAGCCACAAGGTCCCCCCTGAGCCTCCTTTGCTCCAGGCTGAGCCCCTTCCCAGCTCCCTCAGGAATTCTCCAGCCCCTTCCCAGCTCCCTCAGGAACTCTCCAGCCCCTTCCCAGCTCCCTCAGGAACTCTCCAGCCCATTCCCAGCTCCCTCAGGAACTCTCCAGCCCCTTCCCAGCTCCCTCAGGAACTCTCCAGCCCCTTCCCAGCTCCCTCAGGAACTCTCCAGCCCCTTCCCAGCTCCCTCAGGAACTCTCCAGCCCCTTCCCAGCTCCCTCAGGAACTCCCCAGCCCCTTCCCAGCTCCCTCAGGAACTCCCCAGCCCCTTCCCAGCTCCCTCAGGAACTCTCCAGCCCCTTCCCAGCTCCCTCAGGAATTCTCCAGCCCTTTCCCAGCTCCGTTCCCTGCCCTGGCCACGCTCCAGCCCCTCCAGGGCTCTCCAGAGCTGTCCCAGCACTGGAGCTGCCCCAGCAGTGCCAGCACAAGGGACAAGGACAGGGCAGGACAAGTTCTCAGAGAGGTTCTGGAGTCTTGGAGGTTTTTAACACAAGATGGGATAAAGCCCTGAACAGCCTGGGCTGATCTCAGAGCTGCTTCCATGGAATCATGGAATGGTTTGGGTGGGAAGGGACCTGAGAGCTCATCCAGCCCCATCCATGGGCAGGGACAGCTGCTCCAGTCCCAGGTGGATCCAAGCCCAGTGTCCAACCTGGCCTTGGGCACTGCCAGGGATCCAGGGAGAGCCACAGCAAATCTGGGAATTCCAGCCCAGCCCCTCCCCACCCTCCCAGCCAGCAATTCCTTCAAAAGATCCCAGCCCAATCTCCCCTTTCCCAGTGGGAGCCATTCCCTGCCTCCTGTCCCTCTGTCCCTTGTCCCCAGTCCCTCTCCAGCTCTCCTGGAGCCCCTTCAGGGACTCTGAGCATTCCCTGGATTTTTCCCTTCTCCAGGGGAACATTCCCAGCTCTCCCAGAGCAGAGGGGCTCCAGAATCCTGGAATGGGTTGGGTTGGGAGGGACCTTAAATCCCATCCCATTCCAAGGGACAGCTCCCAGTGTCCCAGGTGGATCCAAGCCCAGTGTCCAACCTGGCCTTGGGCACTGCCAGGGATCCAGGGGCAGCCACAGCAAATCTGGGAATTCCAGCCCAGCCCCTCCCCACCCTGCCAGCCAGGAATTCTCTCCCAATATCCCACCTCTCCCTCATTCCAGGAGGTCAGACCAGAAACCCCCTCGAGGTCCCTCCCCAGGGAGTGATCCCATGAACACCAAACACATTCCATCCATTTCCCCCAGTCGGGGCAAACAGGGCTGCCCTCTGAGAGCGGGATGGGATTGAGGGGATGAAAGCAGCCCTAAATCCAAACCCCCAGGATATTCCCAGCCCTGGGAACGCTCTGCTGCTCCCCGTCCCCTCAGCTGAGGAGGAGTCTGCATCCGGGCTATTGCAGGAAAACCTCCCTGAGTCAGGGTGGGTTTTTTATTTTTTCCCCCCCCCGATTTTCCACGTCTGTTTTCCAAGGGGAATATTTCAAGCCCTGTGATCCTATCAGGCCGGCCCCCGACACCAACACTGATTTCTCCGCCGCCGCTTTGATCGAAGCCAAGCGCTTTTCTCCCGGGGGAGGGAAAAAAAAAAAAAAAAAAAAAGAAATAATAATAATAAAAAAAAAAAAGGAGGTCAGGGGGTTAAAAGAGCGCTGTGACAATTCCCAAAGTTCAATCTGCTGCCACCAGGGCCCGGCGCGGGCCAGGCTCCATTAGCACGTAGGACAGGGTGGTTATCACAGGTCACTGACACCGGCCCGCTCTAATGGCTTTTCCTGTGGCCTTATCAATGCCGTGCACAAAGTGGCTCCCCCCAGCCTTCCCCTATGATCTCAGAGCTCTGTTTACAGCTATCTCCAGGCACCAGGCACCAGACGCTGAGAAATGCCAGGACACGGCCACGGGACAGGCTGCAAAGTGCCTGAGATGAACAAGGAGTCACCAGAGAGGGAGATTTTTTTTTTTTTTTTCCCACTGTGTGACCCGCTCCTTTCCAAAAAAAAAAAAAAAAAAAAAAAAAAAATAAAAAAAAAAGTTTTCGTGTTCTCAAGGAAAACTCGACAAGCCCCAGCTCTGAAACAGAAGAACCACAGAGTTTCCATGGTGGGGTTTGTGTTGCGCTGTGGAACAAAAGGAACAAGTGGTGCTACAAAGGGAAAAAAGGTTTGGTTTCATCTGAAAGGCAGGGCTGGGTGGCTCTCATTGCTGGAGCTGTGGGTCCCAAAGGAGAACTTCAATTGTTTTGCCCCCTCTGCAAAGCACAAATATTTTTGGTGAGCCCCTGAGAGGGTGGGGAGGGAGTGGGAGCCACCCCCCCTTCCCAATCCCACCCCGAAAGAGCAGGAAAAGGAGGATTTGGGCAGGCAGCACCAGCAGCTGTGAGAGGAATTAAAATTATTCCAGTGCAGGCAGCACCAGCAGCATCACACCTGTGAGAGGAATTAAAATTGTTCCAGTGCAGGGCTGGGAGGAGAACCAGGACCCACGGGATCCCCCATTTCCAATGGAATCTGCTCCAGGTGGGAATTCCACAGGTTCACCTTGAGCCCAGGGACCCCTGAGCAGCTCCTGCAGCAAAACCTTGTGATTCCAGGGATGATCCCAAAAGAAAACCTTGTTTCTCCTCCCAGGGCTGTGCTGGCTGGGCACTAGGAGATAAAAAACTTGTCCTTGCCTAAAATTCCCAAGGAGAGCTGTTCCAAAAGGATACAGACTATCCACCCTGACAAGATATTCCTACTTGGACTGTTTGCAGTAAAATAGGGGGGTTATTGTTAACTGTACTTTTCTTTTTTTTTTACCTTTTTAATGCATTTTGTGCATCAAAGCAGCTCGAGGGTTGGGGGAGAGGCGGCACAGATAAAAATGTCAGTGGTGAGATAGGACAAATTTATAGTAAATCCCTGTCAGCTCCCATTTATCTAAATTATCCAGCTCTGGATTCTCCAGAAATCCTTCAGCAGCTCCAGTTTTTAAGGCTGTTTTTACCTCAGAATCCGCTCCCTTTTTCTTTCTGCCTCGTTGCCTCTGGTTTTGGACACTTGTTGTTTCCCCTAAAATGACCCCTTTGTAGCTGGGATCAAAGAGCTGGGAGTGTCAATCCCAGTGTCTTCAGGAACATGTGAAGAACCTCAAAGTAATTGGGAAGCAATTAGCACAGAGCTAAAAAAACCCACCCCGCCGAGGCAGAGCCTAAATGAGCACTAACAGGCACCAGCCCCGCTCAGGGAAGAGTTTAAGGGACTTAAATCACCCTCAGCTGCCTCCTGACAACTTTTTGGGAGCACCTTCAGTGCAGCCCACTCTGCCTTGAGTTTTTTTGTCTCTTTATTTTTTTTTTTTTCATTCCTTTCTGCTTTGGGTTCACCCTTTGCTTTCTGCCTGGCTTGCAGCTTAGGGGAAACATGAAACACAAAACTGCTTTTCATTTTCTGTTGTGTAAAGCGAAGCCATCCCATGTCTTGGCCTGGAAATCCAAGGCACCCGGCAGCTGCTGAGATGCTCCTGCAGATAAACCAGCTGGCCCAGGCCTCACCTCTCCTCCTTTATTTTGGGTATCGATCAAAGCAGCCCCAGCATTACACAGATTTTGGTCAGAGGCAACGTAAAATATCAATGGTGAAATCACGCTCTGGGTTTGCTCTTTAGGTCACAATATTGCCATTTTCCACAGCTCCTCTGCCCACAGGGGATGGAGCTGATGCCACCGGCCCAGGCTGCAGGTGAGAGGCCTGAGATAGGCCAGGCCTGCTGAGCTCGGCCTGGGCTGGGCCTAGGGTCAGCTCAAACCAGGCCAGGCCTTGCCCAGCTGATCCCAAAATCTCTGCATTTGCTGCCAGTGCTCCTCTAAACCTTTCACTGGTTTGGGATGGAGGCACCCTGAAGATTTTGGGATGTTTTATCCCAGATTTAAGAGATCCAAACCCTTCCCGTGCTCATCGCTCCCTCAGGCAGCCCCTTCCTCCACAGGAAAATAATGGGGATGAACAATCCCATAAAACATCCCAGGAGAGCCTGAAATGGCTGAACAGAAACTGGGCTGGGCTTAGGGCTCAGGGTCAGCTCAAACCAGGCCAGGCCTTGCCCAGCTGACCCCAAAATTCCCATCTTAGACTTTCTGCCAGTGCCCTCCTTAAATAGTTCACAGATTCCCAGACTGGTTTTGGATGGAGGCATCCTGAAGATTTTGGGATGTTTTATCCCAGATTTCAGAGATCCAAACCCTTCCCATGCTCATCTCTCCCTGAGGCAGCCCCTTCCTCGCCAGGAAAGGAATTGGGATGAACAATCCCATAAAACATCCCAGGAGAGCCTGAAATGGCTGAACAGAACCTGGGCCAGGCTTAGGGCTCAGGGTCAGCTCAAACCAGGCCAGACCTTGCCCAATTGATCCCAAAATTCCCATCTTAGACTTTCTGCCAGTGCCCTCCTTAAATCATTCACAGATTCCCAGACTGGTTTGGGATGGAGGCATCCTGAAGATTTTGGGATGCTTTATCCCAGAGATCCAAACTCTCCTGCCTCCCATCTCTCCCTCAGGCAGCCCCTTCCTCCCCAGGAAAACAACTGGGATGAACAATCCCATAAAACATCCCAGGAGAGCCTGAAATGGCTGAACAGAACCTGGGCCGGGCTTAGGGCTCAGGGTCAGCTCAAACCAGGCCAGGCCTTGCCCAGCTGATCCCAAAATCTCTGCATTTGCTGCTGGTGTCCCTCCTAAACCTGTCACTGGTTTGGGATGGAGGCACCCTGAAGATTTTGGGATGTTTTATCCCAGATTTCAGAGATCCAAACCCTTCCCATGCTCATCTCTCCCTGAGGCAGCCCCTTCCTCCCCAGGAAAGGAATTGGGATGAACAATCCCATAAAACATCCCAGGAGAGCCTGAAATGGCTGAACAGAACCTGGGCTGGGCTTAGGGCTCAGGGTCAGCTCAAACCAGGCCAGGCCTTGCCCAGCTGACCCCAAAATTCCCATCTTAGATTTTCTGCCAGTGCCCTCCTTAAATCATTCACAGATTCCCAGACTGGTTTGGGATGGAGGCACCCTGAAGGTTTTGGGATGTTTTATCCCACAGATCCAAACCCTTCCCATGCTCATCTCCCCCTGAGGCAGCCCCTTCCTCGCCAGGAAAGGAATTGGGATGAACAATCCCATAAAACATCCCAGGAGAGCCTGTCCTGCCCCGCAGCCGCCACCACGCCAAGGTCCAGCTCTCAATTAACCCCCGCCTGACCTTCCTTCACTTTCTTTCCCCCTGCTCTGCCCTTCCTGCCAAAGTTCAGCGTTTCCTGGAAAAGTCTCCGTGCCTGTTGGATGTTGTCCTTCGCCTTGGTTGCCGAGGGAAGGATTTGCAGGATTTACAGGTGCCTGGCCCCCTCTGGAAGCCCATGACCGCGGGCTGACCCCCCGGTACAATATGTGAACTCCTGCCCTGCTGATAAGGCTGCCAGATAGGAGCAGGAGTTTGCAAATAATCCTTTGGGAATTTATAAGCAGCGCAGCCATAAAACCGAGGTGACTGGAAGGTCGATTTCACTAAAAATAATAAATATCTCAATGTTTATTCAACGTGGGCCTTTTTAACTGCAGGCCAAGCTCTGAGATAACGCCATTGTAAATGACAAATATTGGGAGTTTTGGGGAACTATTACATTATGATCCTTCCGTCTGACACTGCCGGGGCCGTTCCCTCGATGCTGTGCAGGATCTCTGACATTGCTCCACCCGAGCTGGGCCTAGAAAGCCAGGCCAGGATCCAGGCTCAGGTCAGCAAAAGGGCAATTTGCTGCTCAGGGGGTTTTGTGTCCTGCTCCCGGCTCCCTAAAACACCTTCCCCAGAGCTGAGCTCTGATTTCTGCTCGTTGTTAGCTCGCGTTCCTGTTTGTAGGGTCTGGGCTGGGGATGAACAGGAGGAATGGGAACAGGGGCAGGAATGGGAGCAGGGATGGGAATGGGAGCAGGGGCAGGAATGGGAGCAGGGATGGGAATGGGAGCAGGGGCAGGAATGGGAGCAGGGATGGGAATGGGAGCAGGGGCAGGAATGGGAACAGGGACAGGAATGGGAACAGGGGCAGGAATGGGAGCAGGGGCAGGAATGGGAGCAGGGATGGGAATGGGAGCAGGGATGGGAATGGGAGCAGGGGCAGGAATGGGAGCAGGGATGGGAATGGGAGCAGGAACAGGAATGGGATCAGGGGCAGGAATGGGAGCAGGAACAGGAATGGGAGCAGGGATGGGAATGGGAGCAGGGATGGGAATGGGAGCAGGGACAGGAATGGGAGCAGGGGAAGGAATGGGAGCAGGGGCAGGAATGGGAGCAGGGACAGGAATGGGAGCAGGAACAGGAATGGGAGCAGGGATGGGAATGGGAGCAGGGATGGGAATGGGAGCAGGGACAGGAATGGGAGCAGGGGAAGGAATGGGAGCAGGGGCAGGAATGGGAGCACGGGCAGGAATGCGAACAGGGGCAGGAATGGGAGCAGGGATGGGAATGGGAGCAGGGGCAGGAATGGGAACAGGGGCAGGAATGGGAGCAGGGGCAGGAATGGGAACAGGGGCAGGAATGGGATCAAGGGCAGGAATGGGAATAGGGGCAGGAATGGGAACAGGGACAGGAATGGGAGCAGGAGCAGGAACAGGAATGGGAGCAGGGATGGGAATGGGAGCAGGAGCAGGAACAGGAATGGGAGCAGGGATGGGAATGGGAGCAGGGGCTGGTGCCAGCTCAGGGTGGGGACAGAGCTGCTGGCACTGAGCTCCTGCCCTGCTTGAACCTCTCCACGGAATCCCTGAGGCTGGAAAAATCCCCTGGGACTGAATCCAACCATCCCCAGCCCTGTCCTGTGTCCCCAAGCGATGCCTCAGGTTTGAGCTTTTCTGTTTTTCAGGTTCTGTGCTGCTTCTGAGCTTCACATCAGGGGATGGAGAGCTCTCTTTGGAAAGCAGGGAGACAAAACAATTCCTTCTCCAGCTGGGCACCAAGGACAAATGACCCAAAGCTCAGGCCCAGGAGCACAAACAGCGTGGGCTGGAGAGAGAAAAACAAGCAGGATGGGAGTGCCTGGGCTAAAGCTGGAATGGGACAATGAAGTGCAAGGTGCAAATGGAGCAGAGCTGATCCCAGTGAGAGCCCCCGGGAGCGCTCGTGCATTTTGGGACCATTTGGGTTCATCCTGGGTGCAGCCCTGGCTGGGCTCTGGTGCTGCCCAAGGCGGATCCACAGAGGAGGTCCTTTTCATAAATTAAAATAAAATAAAATAAAATAAAATAAAATAAAATAAAATAAAATAAAGTAAAATAAAATGAAATAAAATAAAATAAAATAAAGTAAAATAAAATAAAATAAAATAAAATAAAATAAAATAAAATAAAATAAAATAAAATTAAGTAAAATAAAATAAAGCAAAATAAAATAAAATAAAATAAAATAATCCTTCTTTATTCTGTCGTTCTGTCCAGCCTCTGCTGGACAAGGGCCAGCACAAGGCAGCACAAGGGCCACGTCCCTGCAGGGATGGGAACTGCTGGAAAACCCTTTCCACGAAGGAATTTTCCCAAAGCCTGACCTGAACCTCCCCTGGCCATTCCCTCTCATCCCATCCCATGTTCCCGCTGTCCCTTGAAGGGACACCACCACCACCATTCCCACCTCCAGAAGGAGACAATCCCAGCCAGATCCATCCCATGGATCTGCTGCTTCCCCCGACACATTCCTGAGGATCAATCCCTCTTTCTGATTAAAAAGTGAAGCAGCAAGACAAAAAAAAAAAAAAACAAACCCAGTGCAGAAACAAGCCCATTTCTGTTATGTGAAGCAAAGCAATTCCATGTCTTGGCCTTGAAATCCATGGAATGCGACCATTTGGAATGGTCAAAACTGCCCCATCCACCAGCAGGAGCTGCTGACCCTCCTCAGAACACCTTTGTGAACAATCACACCAGCAAATCCAGCAAAAATCCAAATTCAATCCAAATTAAGTCCATATTAAATCCATATCAAATCCAAATTAAATCCATAATAAACCTGTACTAAACCCACATTAAATCCATATCAAATCCAAATTAAATCCATAATAAACCTGTATTAAATCCATATTAAATCCATATCAAATCCAAATTAAATCCATAATAAACCTGTATTAAATCCATATTAAATCCATATCAAATCCAAATTAAATCCATAATAAACCTGTATTAAACCCATATCAAATCCATATCAAATCCATATCACACTCACACCCTCGTGTCAAACCGAGGCCTGGCAGCCCCTCCAATGGGATTCCCAACCCCATCTCCACGATCCATGTTTCTCCCTGAAGTTTCCCCAAATAAAGTGGCACTTTCAGCCTCCCTCCCCCCCCAGCCTTTCAGCTCCCTCCTAATTCCCAATTAACAAACTCCTGCTCCAGCTCCCAGCTCCGCCTGGAGAGCTGGGATATCCCTCCAAGATAAACACAGCCACACATTCTGGGGAGGGGAACTTCTCATTCCAAGAAAATCTCACGGCAACGTGGCCAATTGACCTAATTATGAACAGATGAGGGGCACACAAAGATGTTTTATAGGAACGGGGTTTCTGACAGTTCTTTTCCTTCAGCAAACTCGTGTGGATCGCTGGAGACGCCGGGAACTGGGAAACAATTCCCTCCCCAGGCTGGCAAGGGAGGAAAGCTGGCAACACGGAGCTCCTTTCATCTCCTGCCTGGGATTTGGGTTTCCCAACCACAGGGGAAGAGCCCCACAACAGCTCCTGGGCTCCCAAGGCCCTGGAAAAGGGATGCAGGTTCCTGGGAATGGCAAAACCAAGGCCCAGATGCTGCTGGAAGCATCCCTGAAACCCAGAGTTGGAGCACAAGTTCCAAAGGTCCCTAAAAAGGGATGAGGCTCCACAAGTTCCTTGGAATGGCAGATTCAGGGCTTGGATGCTCCTGGAAACATCCTCGAAATTCAAAGTTGGAGGATGAGCTCCAGATGTCCCTAGAAAGGGATGAGGCTCCACAGGATCTTTGGATCAGGAGATTCAAGGCATGGATATATTCCCAAAATTAAAATTTGGAGGGTGAGCTCCCAAGACCCAGGAAAAGGGAAGAGACTCCACAAGTTCTTTGGAATGGCAGATTTAGGGCATGGATTCTGCTGGAAACATCCTCAAAATTCGAAGCTGGAGGTTGAGATCCAGATGTCCCTAGAAAGGGATGAGGCTCCACAGGTTCTGTGGATCAGGAGACTCAAGGCTCGGATGCTTCCCTGAAACACAGAGTGGGAGGGTGAGCTCCAAAGACCCTGGAAAAGGGATGGGACTCCACAAATTCCTTGGAATGGCAGATTCAGGGCTTGGATGCTCCTGGAAACATCCTCGAAATTCAGAGTTGGAGGATGAGCTCCAAATGTCCCTAGAAAGGGATGAGGCTCCACAGGATCTTTGGATCAAGGAATTCAAGGCTCGGATGCTTCCCTGAAACACAGAGTGGGAGGTTGAGATCCAAAAGCCCTGGAAAAAGGATGAGACTCCACAAATTCCTTGGAATGGCAGATTCAGGGCTTGGATGCTCCTGGAAATATCCTCAAAATTCAAAGTTGGAGGTTGAGCTCCAGATGTCCCTAGAAAGGGATGATGCTCCATAAGTTCTTTGGAATGGCAGATTCAGGGCATGGATTCTGCTGGAAACATCCTCGAAATTCAAACTTGGAGGATGAGCTCCAGATGTCCCTAGAAAGGGATGGGGCTCCACAGGATCTTTGGATCAGGAGATTCAAGGTATGGATATATTCCCAAAATTAAAATTTGGAGGGTGAGCTCCTAAAGCCCTGGAAAAGGGAAGAGACTCCACAAGTTCCTTGGAATGGCAGATTCAGGGCTTGGATGCTCCTGGAAACATCCTCGAAATTCAGAGTTGGAAGATGAGCTCCAAATGTCCCTAGAAAGGGATGAGGCTCCACAGGATCTTTGGATCAAGAAATTCAAGGCTCAGGTGAATCCCCAAAATTAAAATTTGGAGGGTGAGCTCCCAAGGCCCAGGAAAAGGGATGCAGGTCCCTGGGAATGGTAAAATCAAGGCCCAGATGCTGCTGGAAGCATCCCTGAAACCCAGAGTTGGATCACGAGTTCCAAAGGTCCCTAAAAAGGGATGAGGCTCCTCCACAGGTTCTGTGGATCAGGAGATTCAAGGCTCGGATGCTTCCCTGAAATTCAGAGTTGGAGGTCGAGCTCCAGATGTCCCTAGAAAGGGATGAGGCTCCACAGGATCTTTGGATCAAGGAATTCAAGGCATGGATGTATTCCCAAAATTAAAATTTGGAGGGTGAGCTCCCAAGGCCCTGGAAAAGGGATGCAGGTTCCTGGGAATGGCAAAATCAAGGCCCAGATGCTGCTGGAAGCATCCCTGAAACCCAGAGTTGGAGCACGAGTTCCAAAGGTCCTTAAAAAGGGATGAGGCTCCTCCACAGGTTCTGTGGATCAGGAGATTCAAGGCTCGGATGCTTCCCTGAAACACAGAGTGGGAGGTTGAGATCCAAAAGCCCTGGAAAAACGATGAGACTCCATAAATTCCTTGGAATGGCAGATTCAGGGCTTGGATGCTCCTGGAAACATCCTCAAAATTCAAAGTTGGAGGTTGAGCTCCAGATGTCCCTAGAAAGGGATGATGCTCCATAAGTTCTTTGGAATGGCAGATTCAGGGCATGGATTCTGCTGGAAACATCCTCGAAATTCAAACTTGGAGGATGAGCTCCAGATGTCCCTAGAAAGGGATGAGGCTCCACAGGATCTTTGGATCAAGGAATTCAAGGCATGGATGTATTCCCAAAATTAAAATTTGGAGGGTGAGCTCCTAAAGCCCTGGAAAAGGGAAGAGACTCCACAAGTTCCTTGGAATGGCAGATTCAGGGCTTGGATGCTCCTGGAAACATCCTTGAAATTCAGAGTTGGAGGTTGAGCTCCAAATGTCCCTAGAAAAGGATGGGGCTCCAGAGGATCTTTGGATCAAGGAATTCAAGGCTCGGGTGAATCCCCAAAATTAAAATTTGGAGGGTGAGCTCCCAAGGCCCTGGAAAAGGGATGCAGGTCCCTGGGAATGGTAAAATCAAGGCCCAGATGCTGCTGGAAGCATCCCTGAAACCCAGAGTTGGAGCACGAGTTCCAAAGGTCCCTAAAAAGGGATGAGGCTCCACAAGTTCCTTGGAATGGCAGATTCAGGGCATGGATGCTCCTGGAAACATCCTCGAAATTCAAAGTTGGAGGTCGAGCTCCAGATGTCCCTAGAAAGGGATGAGGCTCCACAGGATCTTTGGATCAAGGAATTCAAGGCATGGATGTATTCCCAAAATTAAAATTTGGAGGGTGAGCTCCCAAAGCCCTGGAAAAGGGAAGAGACTCCACAAGCTCCTTGGAATGGCAGATTCAGGGCTTGGATGCTCCTGGAAACATCCTCGAAATTCAGAGTTGGAGGATGAGATCCAAATGTCCCTAGAAAGGGATGAGGCTCCACAGGATCCTTGGATCAGGAGATTCAAGGCTCGGATGCTGCTGGAAACATCCCAAAATTCCCAGTTCAAAGTTGGAGGATGAGCTCCAAAGGTTCCTTATCTGCCTTCCTTACAAATTGATATTTTAAAAAATCAATGTACGCAGAATTCCCAGGAGCCAGCCTGTGGAAACAGGAGCTCTCTGGGACGGCTCCAAGGAACCATTTTCAGTCAAAAAACAAACTCCCGGCACAATCTGCGGGAATTTTCCCCTCAGGAATCTCAGAGTGATCCGGGCAAGGGTGGATTTGGGGATGGCAGCAAAGCTGCTCCTGTCAGACGGAGCTGGCAGGGCAGTGAAGGTCTCCAAGGTGCAGCAAATGATCCATTTCTGAGGAATTCCACCCCAAAACTCCTCCATTTCCATGGAACAGCAAAATTAGCTGTGGCCAAAGAAGAATTCTTGGAGAAAACAGCATCAGAATCCGACTAATTCCTGCCCTAAACTCTCCCATTTTTCAGGGAATAACAAAATTGCTGCATCCAAAAAAAGTATTCTTGGAGAAAGCAGCATCAGAATCCAAACAATTTCTCCCCCCAAACGCCTCCATTTGTACGGAATGACAAAGTTACTGAATCCAAAGAATCCTTGGAGGAAATGGTATCAGAGAATCCAACCAATTCCTGCCCAAAATTCTCCCATTCCCACAGAATAGTTCATTTTCCTTGGAAAAAAAGCAGCAGAATCCAAACAATTCCTGCTCAAAATTCTCCCATTCCCACAGAATAATTAATTTTCCTTGGAAAAACAGCATCAGAATCCAACCAATTCCTGCCCAAAACTCCTCCATTCCCATGGAATATTGAAATTACTGCATCCAAAAAAAGTATTGCTGGAGAAAACAGCATCAGAACCCAACTAATTCCACCCCAAAATTTCTCCCATTTCCATGGAATAATGGAATTAATGAATCCAAAGGATTCCAGGATGAAAACAGCATCAGAATCCAACCAATTCCTGCCCAAAAATCTTCCATTTCTATGGAATATTGAAATTACTGGATCCAAAATATTGTTGGAGCAAACAGCATCAAAACCCAACTAATTCCACCCCAAAATTCTCCCATTTCCATGGAAAAACAAAGTTAATGAATCCAAAGAATTCTTGGAACAAACAGCATCAGAATCCAACCAGTTCCTGCCCAAATTTCTCCCATTTCCATGGAAAAGCAAAGTTAATGAATCCAAAGAATTCTTGGAACCAACAGAGCCAGAATCCAACCAATTCCTGCCCAAATTTCTCCAATTTCAATGGAATAATGGAGTTAATGAATCCAAAGGATTCCTGGAGGAAACAGCATCAGAATCCAACCAATTCCTGCCCACAATTCCTCCATTTTGAAGGAATAATGGAATTACTGGATCCAAAGAGGAATTTGTGGAGAAAACAATGTCAGAATCCAAACAATTCCTGCCCAAATTTCTCCCATTTCAATGGAATAATGGAGTTAAGGAATCCAAGGGATTCCTGGATTAAAACAGCATCAGAATCCAACCAATTCCTGCCCAAAAATCTTCAATTTCTATGGAATATTGAAATTACTGGATCCAAAATATTGTTGGAGCAAACAGCATCAGAACCCAAACAATTCCTCCCCAAAATTCTCCCATTTCCATGGAAAAACAAAGTTAATGAATCCAAAGAATTCTTGGAACAAACAGCATCAGAATCCAACCAATTCCTGCCCACAATTCCTCCATTTTCAAGGAATAATGGAATTACCGGATCCAAAGAGGAATTTGTGGAGAAAAAAAATGTCAGAATCCAACCAATTCCTCCCCAGAATTCTCCCATTTCCATGGAATATTGAAATTACTGGATCCAAAATATTGTTGGAGCAAACAGCATCAGAACCCAACCAATTCCTCCCCAAAATTCTCCCATTCCCATGGAAAAAATGAAATTAATGACTCCAAAGAATTCTTGGAGCCAACAGCAGGAAAATCCTGGATTCACTCACCAGGACGGAGTAGATGTGGAGGCATCGATAGACCGGGGAGAAATCCACCAAATCCTGGGCTCCAGGCACCTAAAACAGGGAGAAAATCCATGAAAAACGTGGGAAACCCACCAAAAAAACATGGGCGAGGAAGTAAAACGGCAAGGAATTTAATTATGGGTGAATGGAGCACTAAAATATGACAGAGAGACAAGTGAAATCCTAAAAAAAATCACATTTAAATTAGTTTGTCGCTCAAAAAAAATCACATTTAGCCGAATGAAACTATTAAAAGAAATAAAATTTAAATAAATGTCACTAAAAATCCCATCCAGGTGAGTGCAACTCACAAAAATTTCATTTATAAATAAGTAGAACTGCAAAAAATGTAAATATGGGCAAGTGGAATTCGAAAATATGACAGAGAGACAAGGGAAATCCTATAAAAAAATCACATTTAAATTAGTTTGTCACTCCAAAAAATCATATTTATGTGAATGAAACTATGAAAAAAATTGAATTTAAATAAGCATCACTCTAAAAATCCCTTCTAGCCGAGTGCAACTCACAAAAATTTCATTTATAAATAAGTAGAACTGCAAAAAATGTAAATATGGGCAAGTGGAATTCGAAAATATGACAGAGAGACAAGTGAAATCCAATAAAAAATCACATTTAAATAAGTTTGTCGCTCCAAAAAAAGTAACATTTAGCAGAATGAAACTATTAAAAGAAATAAAATTTAAATAAATGTCACTAAAAATCCCATCTAGGTGAGTGCAACTCACAAAAATTTATTTATAAATAAGTAGAACTGCAAAAAATGTAAATATGGGTAAGTGGAACTCGAAAATATGACAGAGAGACAAGGGAAATCCTATAAAAAATCACATTTAAATTAGTTTGTCACTCCAAAAAATCACATTTATGTGAATGAAACTATGAAAAAAATTGAATTTAAATAAGCATCACTCTAAAAATCCCTTCTAGCCGAGTGCAACTCACAAAAATTTCATTTATAAATAAGTAGAACTGCAAAAAATGTAAATATGGGTAAGTGGAACTTGAAAATATCACAGAAAGACAAGTGAAATCCAATAAAAAATCACATTTAAATAAGTTTGTCGCTCCAAAAAAAGTAACATTTAGCAGAATGAAACTATTAAAAGAAATAAAATTTAAATAAATGTCACTAAAAATCCCATCTAGGTGAGTGCAACTCACAAAAATTTCATTTATAAATAAATAGAACTGCAAAAAATGTAAATATGGGTAAGTGGAGCACTAAAATATCACATGGAGAGAAATTAAACCTTTAAAAAAAATCAAATATAAATAAATGTCACTCTAAAAAAAAAACATTTGGGTAAATGAAACTATAAAAAATCATTTAAATTGTATTTGTTTTATCATAAATTGTGGTAAAAATATAATTTTTTTCCAAATATTTTCTCAGGAATTATATAAATGTCACGTTTAGGTGAGTGCAACTCTAAAAAAAATTCAAATTTAAATAAATCCCGTGCTAAAAAAAAAAAAAAATCACATTTAGGGAAATGAAACTCTAAAAAAGCCACACCTAAATCAGTGTAACTCCAAAAAAAATCACTTTTTGGTGAGCGTAGATCTAAAAAAATTCCAATTTAAATAAATTCTACTCTAAAAAAAAATCACTTTTAGGTGAGTATCACTCTTAAAAATTCAAATAAAACTAAATTCCACTCTAAAAATCACATTTCAGCTCGATAAAATCTCCTATAAATTAATGCTACTCTAAGAAATCAAATTTAGGTGAATGAAAATAAATTATTTAAAAAAAAACCTAAATCAAAAAAAATCACATCTTTATCACCAAAAAAATCACTTTTAGGTGAGCGTAGGTCTAAGAAATGCTAATATTAATTATTTAATATTAATATTAATATTTTATTATCAAATTTTAAATATTAAATTAATTAAATATTAAATTTTGCCAGTGGAAAAAAAAAGAAGCCCCTTTTAGGTGAGTGCAACTCTAAAAAATTCAAATATAAATAAATTCCACTCTAAAAATATCATTTTTAGGTGAATAAAACTCTAAAAAATTCAAATATAAATAAATTCCACTCTAAAAAAAATCACTTTTAGGTGAGCGTAGATCTAAAAAATGCTAATATTAAATATTTAATATTAATATTAATATTTTAATATTCAATTTTAAATATTAAATTAATTGAATATTAAATTTTGCCAGTGGAAAAAAAAGCCCCTTTTAGGTGAGTGCAACTCTAAAAAATTCAAATATAAATAAATTCCACTCTAAAAATATCATTTTTAGGTGAATAAAACTCTAAAAAATTCAAATATAAAGAAATTCCACTCTAAAAAAAATCACTTTTAGGTGAATACAACTCTAAAAAATTCAAATATAAATAAATTCCACTCTAAAAAAAATCACTTTTAGGTGAATATGACTCTAAAAAATTCAAATAGAACTAAATTCCACTCTAAAAAAAAATCACTTTTAGGTGAATAAAACTCTAAAAAATTGAAATGGAACTGAATTCTTCTCTAAAAAAATCACTTTTAGGTGAATATAACTCTAAAAAATTCAAATATAAATAAATTCCACTCTAAAAAAAATCACTTTTAGGTGAGCGTAGATCTAAAAAATGCTAATATTAAATATTGAATATTAATATTAATATTTTAATATTCAATTTTAAATATTAAATTAATTGAATATTAAATTTTGCCAGTGGAAAAAAAAGCCCCTTTTAGGTGAGTGCAACTCTAAAAAATTCAAATAGAAATTCCACTCTCAAAAATCACATTTAGGCAAATGGAATTATAAAAAAATCTCATGTATAGAAGTGTAACTCCAAAAAAAAATCATTTTTAGGGGAGTGCAACTCTAAAAAAAATTCAAATATAAATAAATTCCACTCTAAAAAAAATCACTTTTAGGTGAATAAAACTCTAAAAAATTCAAATAGAACTAAATTCCACTCTAAAAATATCATTTTTAGGTGAATAAAACTCTAAAAAATTCAAATATAAAGAAATTCCACTCTAAAAAAAAATCACTTTTAGGTGAATAAAACTCTAAAAAATTGAAATGGAACTGAATTCTTCTCTAAAAAAATCACTTTTAGGTGAATATAACTCTAAAAAATTCAAATATAAATAAATTCCACTCTAAAAAAAATCACTTTTAGGTGAATATGACTCTAAAAAATTCAAATGGAACTAAATTCCACTCTAAAAATATCATTTTTAGGTGAATATACCTCTAAAAATTCACATTTAAATAAGTTTATCACACCAGAATATCATTTCTAGGTGAGAGTGGCTCCAACTCCAGTGGGCCCAGGGCAAAGCCACGATTCCAGGTATGGAAAAATCCATTTAATTCCTGGGATCTCCCCAAATATTCTGATTTTTCAGGGGCTTGGAAGCAGGAAAATGTCCTTGAATGTTGGTTTTGCTCCACGCAAATCCCACGGAACGCTCGGATTCATTCCGAGCGCAGATTCCAGCGGATCCTGGCACCGGCCCTGCCGCTCCTCACGCAACACAAAGTGGGGAAAAAGGCAAAAACCAGGAAAAAAAACCCAAAAAAAACCCCAAAATTCTTTGGATTTCATATTCGCTTTGCTTGAAAGCTCCATTTGGGTTGGATTTTTCCCGGATTTTCCCCTCGGGAAGAGGCGCCAGGGAGGCTCCAGGAAGGGAATTTGGGATGGGTGGGATCAGAGGGGGAATTCCTTGCCAAGATCCCAGCCCAATCTCCCCTTTCCCAGTGGGAGCCATTCCCTGGCTCCTGTCCCTCTGTCCCTTGTCCCCAGTCCCTCTCCAGCTCTCCTGGAGCCCCTCCAGGGACTCTGAGCATTCCCTGGATTTTTCCCTTCTCCAGGGGAACATTCCCAGCTCTCCCAGAGCAGAGGGGCTCCAGAATCCTGGAATGGGTTGGGTCGGGAGGGACCTTAAATCCCATCCCATTCCAAGGGACACCTCCCACGATCCCAGGTGGATCCAACCTGGCCTTGGACATTCCCAGGGATCCAGGGGCAGCCACAGCAAATCTGGGAATTCCAGCCCAGCCCCTCCCCACCCTCCCAGCCAGGAATTCCTTCAAAAGATCCCAGCCCAATCTCCCCTTTCCCAGTGGGAGCCATTCCCTGTGTCCTGTCCCTCTGTCCCTTGTCCCCAGTCCCTCTCCAGCTCTCCTGGAGCCCCTCCAGGGACTCTGAGGATTCCCTGGATTTTTCCCTTCTCCAGGGGAACATTCCCAGCTCTGCCAGCCCTCAGGACAGGCGATCCCAGCCCCATTCCCTGCTGGGAATCCTTCCTCCCTCCTGGTGATCCAAGCCAGCCCGGCTGGAGGAGCCGCTGGGCTGGAGAGCAGTGCCAGGGAGCCAGGGAATCCCAGGGCCAGGGATGAGGAGCTCAAATCCATCCCCGGGATTCATCCCTTTGCTGCCTCGATCCCCCTGAGCCTCCTGCTTCCCCTTCCTGCGCCCCTGGGCTGGCACTGACGAGTTTTTGGGATCTGGAGGTGATCCTGGTGCTGTAGGACGGGATTCCCACCTCTGCACCTCCAGCTCCTGCCTCTGGAGCTGCTCTTGGAGCAGCCCGGCATGGTGGGAGTGTCCATCAGAATGGGATGGGGGTTCAGGGTCCCTCCCATCCCAAACCAGTCTGGGATCCTGGGATCCCCCATTTCAGCTCCATCAGGAATCTCTGCAGTGCTGAGATCCGATTTTCCTTGCATGGAGGAGATTCTTTCACTCCAGCTCCACATCAGAGAGGTTTTATCCCACAAAATCCTCAGGGTGCAGAGGTGGGAATCTCATCCTGGATCATCTCAGGATGGGCTTTAAGGTCCCTCCCATCCCAAACCAGTCTGGGATCCTGGGATTCCCCATTCAGCTCCAGCCAGGACCCTCTGCAGCCCCAATTTCCCTCAACCCCTGTGATCCTTTAACGGCTCCATTCCCGCCCCAGGGAGGAGTTTATCCCACAAAATCCCATCCCATCGGGGATCGCCTGTCCTGAGGGTTGGGAGAGCTGGGAATGCTGCCCTGGAGAAGGGAAAAAATCCAGGGAATCCTCAGAGTCCCTGAAGGGGCTCCAGGAGAGCTGGAGAGGGACTGGGGACAAGGGACAGAGGGACAGGAGCCAGGGAATGGCTCCCACTGGGAAAGGGGAGATTGGGCTGGGATCTTGGCAAGGAATTGCTGGCTGGGAGGGTGGGGAGGGGCTGGGCTGGAATTCCCAGATTTGCTGGGAATGGCTGCCCCTGGATCCCTGGCAGTGCCCAAGGCCAGCTTGGGGTCACCTGGGATCGTGGGAGGTGTCCCTGCCCACAGCAGGGGTGCAGTTGATGATTTTTAAGATCCCTTCCATCCCAAGCCATTCCACAATTCCATGAAATTCTCCCTCTGCCTGGATTCACACATCACACAATGACCCTGTCTCACATTCACAAATTCAGGTGTTTATCTGATATTTCAATACTCAGACACATCTAAAAATTCTCTGAATTTAGCCCTGAAGAAGAGCCTGCATTTCCCGAGCCAGAGCTGCACTGCCAGCGCTCCCAACAATCCATAAATCCCTGATTTTTGGGACGTGCCGATGCCACGGGAGCTTGGGCTGCCCCAGGCTCCCCTGACACCCCCTCCAGCCCAGTCTCGGCATTTTATCCCTCTTGATTTCCAGAACAAAGGATTTATTCATCTTGTCCCAAAATTTCCCAGTCCACACAACATCAACCTCCCAATCTCATTCCCAAATCCTGCAGCAGGCACGTTCCCGGAGCTGGGAGCGGCGCAGGGCTCTGGAAACACCCAAAGCCCTCCTGTGAGTGGGGCTCAACAATCCCTGCAGCACATTTAACCCCTGCAAGGTGAGTTTTCCATGGAAACCTGCAGCCCTGGCTCAGAGTTTAGGGAAGGTTTGCTCTGGGATTGGATAATTTGGGATGCGAGGGTTAATTTGGGATAGGATGGTTAATTTGGAATGTGAGGGTTAATTTGGGATAGGATGGTTAATTTGAGATGTGAGGGTTAATTTGGGATAGGAGGGTTAATTTGGGATGCGAGGGTTAATTTGGGATGCAATGGTTAATTTGGGATGTGAGGGTTAATTTGGGATAGGATGGTTAATTTGGGGTGCGAGGGTTAATTTGGGATGCAATGGTTAATTTGGAATAGGATGGTTAATTTGGGATACAAGGGTTAATTTGGGATAGGAGGGTTAATTTGGGATACAAGGGTTAATTCGGGATGCGAGGGTTAATTTGGGATTTGAGGGTTAATTTCAGATGGGAGGTTTAATTCGGGATGCGAGGGTTAATTTGGGATGGAAGGGTTAACTCGGGATGTGAGGTTTAATTCGGGATGCCAGGGTTAATTTGGGATGTGAGGGTTAATTTGGGATGCGAGGGTTAATTTGGGATGCGAGGGTTAATTTGGGATAGAAGGGTTAATTTGGGATATGAGGGCTAATTTTTGGGATAGGAGGGTTAATTTGGGATAGGATGGTTAATTTGGGAGACGAGGGTTAATTTGGGATAGGATGGTTAATTTGGGATAGAAGGGTTAATTCAGGATGCGAGGGTTAATTTGGGATTTGAGGGTTAATTTCAGATGTGAGGGTTAATTTGGGATAGAAGGGTTAATTTGGGATAGGATAGTTCATTTGGGATAGGAGGGTTAATTTGGGATGCAAGGGTTAATTTGGGATAGGATAGTTCATTTGGGATAGGAGGGTTAATTTGGGATAGGAGGGTTAATTTGGGATGCAAGGGTTAATTTGGGATGCGAGGGTTAATTTGGGATTTGAGGGTTAATTTCAGATGTGAGGGTTAATTTGGAATGTGAGGTTTAATTCGGGATGTGAGGGTTAATTCGGGATACAAGGGTTAATTTGGGATTTGAGGGTTTGGATCTCGGATCCGTGGTGGGTTCTGGTGGAAAAGCAGGACACGAGCACAGGCTCTGCCCCTCAGCGAGGGTGAAAAGCCTCCGGACTGGAACACCAGGAATTCCAGAGGAGCCAAATCCGGGGATTTGGGAACCATCCCGGAGTCCCACTGATGGGAATCCATGGATGGGCTGGGCCAGAGGGACACGGACAGGACACAGAGCCCAGAGAGGCTCCACTGCAGGACAGGGCCGGGAGCAGGGGGGGCTGCAGGTGACACCAACAGGAATTGTCCCCAAAACTCCACTGCTGCCACCAGCGACGCCTCCGCTCCAATCCAGCTTTGGAGTCGCCAGGAAAAGGAGCTGGAGCTGCTGGAGAGAACCCAGGGGACATCAGGGAGCTGGAGGCAGGCTGGGAGAGATGGGAATGTTCATCTGGAGAAGGGAAAAATTCCAGGGAATCCTCAGGGTCCCTGAAGGGGCTCCAGGCAGAGCTCAGAGCCCCCCCTGAGCCTCCTTTGCTCCCGGCTGAGCCCCTTCCCAGCTCCCTCAGGAACTCTCCAGCCCCTTCCCAGCTCCCTCAGGAACTCTCCAGCCCCTTCCCAGCTCCCTCAGGAACTCTCCAGCCCCTTCCCAGCTCCCTCAGGAACTCTCCAGCCCCTTCCCAGCTCCCTCAGGAACTCTCCAGCCCCTTCCCAGCTCCCTCAGGAACTCTCCAGCCCCTTCCCAGCTCCCTCAGGAATTCTCCAGCCCCTTCCCAGCTCCCTCAGGAATTCTCCAGCCCCTTCCCAGCTCCCTCAGGAACTCTCCAGCCCCTTCCCAGCTCCCTCAGGAACTCTCCAGCCCCTTCCCAGCTCCCTCAGGAACTCTCCAGCCCCTTCCCAGCTCCCTCAGGAACTCTCCAGCCCCTTCCCAGCTCCCTCAGGAACTCTCCAGCCCCTTCCCAGCTCCCTCAGGAACTCTCCAGCCCCTTCCCAGCTCCCTCAGGAATTCTCCAGCCCTTCCCAGCTCCCTCAGGAACTCTCCAGCCCCTTCCCAGCTCCCTCAGGAATTCTCCAGCCCCTTCCCAGCTCCCTCAGGAACTCTCCAGCCCCTTCCCAGCTCCCTCAGGAATTCTCCAGTCCCTTCCCAGCTCCATTCCCTGCCCTGGCCACGCTCCAGCCCTTCCAGGTCTCTCTTCTCATGCGGAGCCCAAAATTGGAATGGCTCCATTTCCACCTGAGAGAATTTTTTTGGCCAATAAATAAATAATTTTCTTTCCAAAAAGGACAAATCTCCAGGAGGATTCACTCTTGTGACCCAGGGACAGGGAATGCCTGGAGCTGTTCCAGAGGAAGCTCAGGCTGGATAAAAGGAAAGGCTCTTCCCCAGAGGGTGCTGGCACTGCCCAGGCTCCCCAGGGAATGGGCACGGCCCCGAGGCTGCCAGAGCTCCAGGAGCCTTTGGACAGCGCTGCCAGGGATGGCCAGGGTGGGATTTTGGGGGTCTGGGGTTGGATGGATGATCCCTGTGGATGGATGATTCCTGTGGATCCCTTTCCATTCAGGAGATTCCCTGATTCTACGAGGAAGGAACGTCGGGAACTCAAAGCTGATCAGGGGCAAACAGCTCGCTTTTCCCTCCTCCATGGGGGCTCCTCCACTGGGATCTCCTCCAAGGGATCTTCTCCATGGGATCTCATCCATGGGATCTCCTCCATGGGGGCTCCTCCATGGAATCTCCTCCAAGGGATCTCCTCCATGGGATCTCCTTCATGGGCACTCCTTCATGGGGGCTCCTCCACTGGATCTCATCCATGGAATCTCCTCCATGAGGGTTCCTCCACAGGATCTCATCCATGGGATCTCCTTCATGGAGACTTCTCCATGGGATCTTCTCCATGGGATCTTCTCCATGGGGTCTCCTCCATAGGATCCCCTCCATGGGGGTTCCTCCATGGGATCCCCTCCATGGAATCTCTCCTCCATGGATCCCCTCCATAGGATCTCCCCCATGGGATCTCCTCCATGAGGGTTCCTCCACAGGATCTCATCCATGGGATCTCCTTCATGGAGACTCCTCCACTGGATCTTCTCCATGGGATCTCCTTCATGGGGGCTCCCCCATGGGATCTCCCTCACTGGATCTCCTCCATGGGATCTCCTCCATGGGATCTCCTCCATGGGATCTCCCTCACTGGATCTCCTCCATGGGATCTCCTCCATGGATCTCCTCCATGGATCTCCTCCATGGGATCCACTCCATGGAATCTCCTCCATGGAATCTCCTCCATGGATCTCCTCCATGGGATCTCATCCATGGGATCTCCTTCATGGAGACTCCTCCACTGGATCTTCTCCATAGGATCTCCTTCATGGGGGCTCCCCCATGGGATCTCCCTCACTGGATCTCCTCCATGGGATCTCCTCCATGGGATCTCCTCCATGGGATCTCCCTCACTGGATCTCCTCCATGGGATCTCCTCCATGGATCTCCTCCATGGGATCTCCTCCATGGGATCCACTCCATGGAATCTCCTCCATGGAATCTCCTCCATGGATCTCCTCCATGGGATCTCATCCATGGGATCTCCTTCATGGAGACTCCTCCACTGGATCTTCTCCATAGGATCTCCTTCATGGGGGCTCCCCCATGGGATCTCCCTCACTGGATCTCCTCCATGGGATCTCCTCCATGGGATCTTCTCCATGGGATCTCCCTCACTGGATCTCCTCCATGGGATCTCCTCCATGGATCTCCTCCATGGGATCTCCTCCATGGGATCCACTCCATGGAATCTCCTCCATGGAATCTCCTCCATGGATCTCCTCCATGGGATCTCCTCCATGGATCTCCTCCATGGGATCTCCTCCATGGAATCTCCTCCATGGAATCTCCTCCATGGATCTCCTCCATGGGATCTCCCTCACTGGATCTCCTCCATGGGATCTCTCCCATGGGATCTCCTCCAGGACACCTGGCCAGGTGCACCCGGGGGTCCCGTGGCTGCTGCCCCTCCCCACTGTGCTTCACCACCACAGACAGCGGCCACTGCCCCTCCTGGGAGCGCGACAGCAACGGGACAGCCCCTCCTGCCCATCCCCAGCTGCAGAGTCACCTCCTGTGAGGTCACCAAAATGCCACCACACCCAGAGACGGGATTCACCTGCCTGAGATCGGCCAGAACCATGGAATCGTGGAAGGGTTTGGGTGGGAAAGGACCCTGAATCCCATCCAGCCTCATCCTTGGCAGGGACACCTCCCACTGTCCCAGGTGGATCCAAGCCCAGTGTCCAACCTGGCCTTGGGCACTGCCAGGGATCCAGGGGCAGCCACAGCAAATCTGGGAATTCCAGCCCAGCCCCTCCCCACCCTCCCAGCCAGCAATTCCTTCAAAAGATCCCAGCCCAATCTCCCCTTTCCCAGTGGGAGCCATTCCCTGGCTCCTGTCCCTCTGTCCCTTCTCCCCAGTCCCTCTCCAGCTCTCCTGGAGCCCCTCCAGGGACTCTGAGCATTCCCTGGATTTTTCCCTTCTCCAGGGGAACATTCCCAGCTCTGCCAGCCCTCAGGACAGGCGATCCCAGCCCCATTCCCTGCTGGGAATCCTTCCTCCCTCCTGGTGATCCAAGCCAGCCCGGCTGGAGGAGCCGCTGGGCTGGAGAGCAGTGCCAGGGAGCCAGGGAATCCCAGGGCCAGGGATGAGGAGCTCAAATCCATCCCCGGGATTCATCCCTTTGCTGCCTCGATCCCCCTGAGCCTCCTGCTTCCCCTTCCTGCGCCCCTGGGCTGGCACTGACGAGTTTTTGGGATCTGGAGGTGATCCTGGTGCTGTAGGACGGGATTCCCACCTCTGCACCTCCAGCTCCTGCCTCTGGAGCTGCTCTTGGAGCAGCCTGGGATCCACAAGACAAAGCATCCAGAGGGGCAGGCAGGACTTCCCAAAAGGTCCAGGACACGCCTGCATCCCAAGGAATGATGGACACATCCAAAGGCTCAACCCCACTGTGGTAGTTTTTTTTTTTTTTTTTTTTCAAAACTTTTCATAGAAAAATTTTGAAAAAAAATTTCACAGAGAAAAAGAAAGAGAAAACAATTTCTATTTCTGCTCCTTGCTTTTCTCATGTAAAATGTACTGAGAAAATTGTTTACCTAGAATGATTGCTTAATTAAATTCTAGTAAAGATTGTTTAAGCCTGACAGCCAATCACAACCACCTGTGTCTAGACTCTCAAAAACAAAGTCACAAGTTATTAGTAGTTAAATATAATAGTTAAAATAAGTAAGTATGTAGTTTTAATATCTTCCTTTATATAATAATTAATGTACTGTAACATTGTTATAATAAAGAAATCATTCAACCTTCTAAACTAATTTCTTCCCATTAAGTTCACCTACATTTTACAATACCCCCCCCAAAAATCCTGCACTGCAGGTCTGGATCTCTGAGCTGCCTTTCCTGAGACACGGGGCTCTATTCCATGGGAAACATCCCAAATCCCAGCTGAAGCAGCACTGGGAGGAAGGAAAAACCAACAGCACCCCCAGGTCATGGTTTGTGGTTCCCAAATCCCTCTGTCAGGTCCCGGGAAGGGAAGGGAAGGGAAGGGAAGGGAAGGGAAGGGAAGGGAAGGGAAGGGAAGGGAAGGGAAGGGAAGGGAGCACATCAAGGAATTCAAATTTCCAACTCCCATCCTGACCCTTATCCAAAGACAAAGCAGGACAAAGGAAAAGGCCAAAAATCGGATCATGGAGCAATGTTTCCATGAGGGATGGATGTTCTCCAGCAGCACCAGACTGGGGTGGGCAGTTCCCAATCCTTGGCCTCTCTGCTGAGCCCAGTAACGGGAATAGAGATAAAAACACAAAACAACCAAATTTGGAGACACATCCCACGTTCTCCAGCCTCTCCTGCACCTTCAGGACTCCCCCGTGAGCCAGGAGCAAACCCCTTGAGACACCACAGCCAGCCCACACTGCCCAGTGTCCCTGGCCTGGTGTTTACCTCTTCCTCCTCATCCTCATCCTCCACATCCAGGATCCCCGAATCCTGCTCCGACATGGGGCTGGTGTTCTTCACCTCCAGCTCGGAGCTGGCGCTGAACTCCTTCTTGGATTTCTTCCCCCCACTAATCCTGGGCTGCTGGGACACGATGTTGTCCAGGTTCCTCTGCTGCTGTGCCTAGGAGGAAACACAGATTTCACCTGGGATTTAATGTGGTTCTCAGGCACGAGGCGCAGCCAGCCCTGAAGAGGGGACAAAGGAGGCCGAAGGCGCCACGCGCTCGGCGGAATTCCGACACGTCGCCTTTTCCCCAGCCCAGATATTCCCAGATCCATTTGCAAGGCAGGCCAGGGATTATGCAACAATCCAAACACGCTCCTGACTCTTTCCAAATCCCAACGCCCCGGCCCCCGTGCTGCCACATTGATCCGTTTACGGCCCAGCTGCAGCAATATTCGCCCGCGGGCCATGTGGTGACTGTCACAGGCCGCGCTCGGGGACCTCCTGAACCGCTGGGTTTGTTCCTCCTTTCCAGCCCTGGAAAGGCACAAAACATTCCACATCTGGACCCCAGAGGTTCCTGAAAGCATTTTTGTGGGAGCCCAGGAGGGTTTAATTGCACGTTGTTGATGGGCGGAACGAGCTGTAAAAGGTGCTCAAGGAAAACGTGCTGGAAGCAGCGGGATGGAGGGGTGGGAACACGCGGAGTTATTCCAGGGATTTTGGGGTTGTCTGGCAGCCGAGGTCACACTGTGCCCTCCTGCAAAGATTCCATTGTTTTCCCTTTGATATGGAGCACAATAATCGACAGGAAAAGTGGCTCAGCCCCACTCGTTCAGGAGTTGATCCAGTTCAAACCCAAGGGCAAGGAATGGGAACAGCATGAACACACAAGGGGTCTCCAGGGCCAAATCCCAGCCAAAACCAGGGGGAAAAAGGCCAATCCCATGGATGTGGCAGTGCTGGACACGTGGGTTTGTGTGCTGGCGTAACAGGAAAATAAACACTCGGAAAACCTGGAATTTATACGGATTTAGACACAGATTTAGAGGATTCCTCCCCGTATTATGCTGTGGATTTTTTATGCATCAGGAGAAAGGTGTGTGGGAATCATGGAATCACAGCCAGGATCTTCAGGATCCTCTCATTCCATGGGCAAGGACACTTTCCACAAGCCCGGGTAGCTCCTGGACATTCTGGAATTCCAGGGTTCTCCGAGGTGGCAAAAGGCCTTCCCCACAGGAACATGGCAGCCTGGATTTAGAAGGAAGCAGGAAAACCATTAAACCTGTTGGAGATCCAGCTGTCAGCGACACCAAGGGAGAATTAAAACATTGTTAATTACTATTAAAATCCGCTAATTATTAATTACTTTTGCTACCTGAACTGCAGAGAGCACACGGCGTGCTCAATCTGTGTGCAAACCTCCCAGATGATTATTTCCTTTTCAAAACTTGGAAGTTTTTAACATCCCCCCCAAAAATAATTCAGGAGCAGCTTTGATTTTTGCCAGCCTCAAAGTCCCTTTGGAATCTCCCCTTGGGAAGCAAAACCCCACCAGGGACTGAGCACTGGAGTAACTCCTACATCTGAGGAATATTGAAATCCAAGCATGGCATGGAGACCCCATTCCTTGGAAAATCCAGGCATGGACATCCCATTCCTTGGAAAATCCACCTCAAAGTGCTCCTCACCCCGAGCACACACAGTCAGCTCTGAACTAATTAACGAGCTGGGTAATCTATAAAATTCCGTGTACAAAGCTGCCCCTGGAGGCGGCTGCAGCGGGAACAGGAGCGAATCCTTGGATCGGGATGTGAATCCTTGTGGGATGTGTTATCCCACAGCACAACCTTGACCTCTAGTGGTTGGAAAGCAGGAGTAGCCCTGGAGTTTATTTACTCCGAGTGCTCCTCCCAGCTGAGCCAGGGGACTCCCAGCCCCATCCCTTTAAAAAAATCTCTTGGGGGCTGAATCCCAACAATGGGAATTTTTGCAACAAAGCCCCAGAGGGAAAGGTCTGGGTGGACACTGCCCGGGACAAAGTTTTGCTCCCGACGTCAGGACGCGAAGCCGTTGGGGAAAGGGGCGTTTTTGGCACCGGGATTTTCGGACTTCAGAGGCAGCACTCCATAGAAAGGCCTTGCAACATCCCATAAAGGGAATTAGGACTTCAAAAAGGGCCGGGAGCGCCTGGTCCTTCAGAAGAGAACACAACAAAGGGTCGGGGCTCGGGCCCGCCCAGCGCTGCCATGAGTTTCCCAACCGAGGCCTAATGAAGTTATAACCCTGAATCCACTGGAAATTCCCCCAAAAGCAAGCCCAGTGCACTCATTAAACCCTCCACTTTATGTAATCCTTCTCCTTCTGCAGAGGGGAGAATCAAAGAGTGGGAAAAGGAGAAGTCTTGGATGAAGCCCTGAGCTGGACACGGATCGTTAAGCAGGGCGGAGCGGGCCCGGAGCGCACAGGCGGTCATGGGAGAGGGAAATCTGGGATAACGAGCTGGAGGATGCTGCTGCCAGCCCTGGACTCCTCTGCCCCAGCCCTCCACGTGAAACACGTGGGATTTCAGCCTGGACACGGAACTGGTGTCGCCAAGGATCCACAGAAGTGCCCTCCGAGGATCACCAACCTTGGTCCCACCTCTGCTTTGCAACAGGGATTCACCTTCCCTGTGTGGGAGCACAGCAGGACGTGGCCAGGTGTCAGTATGGATAAGATCCAAACCAAAAGTTGATAAGACCTCGTCAATTCCAGTTATTTAGAAATCAAGGAAATCTGTGCCTCCGGCATCGCTCCAGGACAAGGAGCCCCACATGGAATTTACCCCCCAAGCTTTGATTTTGCACTTTTGATGCAGATAAACTGATTTACCAAGACAAGAGTTTTGACCTGGATTGAAATCACAGAATCCAGGAACAGTTTGGGTTAGAAGTGACCATGAATCCCATCCCATTCCGCCGCCAGGGACACCTTCCACTATCCCAGGCTGCTCCAAGCCCCAGTGTCCAGCCTGGCCTTGGACACTTCCAGGAATCCAGAGGCAGCCACAGCTTCCCTGGGCACCCTGTGCCAGGGCATCCCCACTCTCTGGATGAAAAAAAAAAGGAAAAATTTGTGTCTCAACTCCCAGATATCCTAAAAAGCAGCCAGAGGATGCTCCTAAAGGCACAAAAGGTTTCCAGCCCACCAGGAGCGACTCAAACCTTGAGGAATCTTCACCTTTCGGGATTTTTGTGGGGGGAGTTTTAAACTGGACAAGATTTTCCAGGGATTTCTGCCTGAACAGCCTCACATTCGGTCAGTGGAGCTTTGTTCTCTTCCCTTTCTGGGAACACCTGGGATGGGCACATTCCCACTGCAGCAGGACCGGGAGTGCCCCGAGCCCGGAAAGAAGGAGTGATCCTGGAGCCAGGCCCTGCACACGCCAGGAGGAACGGGAATGGCTTTTCCATCTCCACGAGGGCATTCCCAACCCCCCGCTCCCGGCAGGAAACAATCTGGACTGGGGTGACCTACAAGTGAGAAATATCGAATTTTCTTCAGCTTCGTGAAGTCAGCGAGGTTTGGGTTTCACCGTGAGGGAAAGGCAGGGCTGGGGGGGAGGCCCAGAGGAAGCAGCTCCGGAGAAATTCGGGATTCTCCTACGGAACTCCCCGCTCCCACCCCCGGCTGGTTCCCAGCACCTCCCCGGGCTGGGGTGAAGCAGATCAGCGCTTCCATGGATTTGCTGCGGCACAGGAAGGATCAAACCCGACCTGCAGAGGAGCACTGGGGGGTCTGGGGGTTCTGTTCCCCACAAAGGGAACAGGTCCCACATCAAAGGCCGGGTCACCTGCACCCCAGAACCATGGAGGCATTCCTGCTGCCACGGGATCACTCCCGCTGCCATGGGATCATTCCCAATGCCATGGGATCATTCCCAACACCTTGGGATCATTCCTAACACCATGGGATCATTCCCCACACCTTGGGATCATTCCCAATGCCATAGAGTCATTCCCAACACCATGGGATCATTCCCAATGCCAATGAGTCATTCCCAGTGCCATGGGATCATTCCCAATGCCAAGGAGTCATTCCCCACACCATGGAGTCATTCCCCACGCCATGGAGTCATTCCCCACGCCATGGAGTCATTCCCAGTGCCATGGGATCATTCCCAACGCCATGGAGTCATTCCCAGTGCCAAGGAGTCATTCCCAACACCAGGGAATCATTCCCAAATCCATGGAGTCATTCCCCATACCATGGAGTCATTCCCAGTGCCAAGGAGTCATTCCCCACACCATGGAGTCATTCCCAATGCCATAGAGTCATTCCCAGCGCCATGGAGTCATTCCCAGTGCCAAGGAGTCATTCCCAATGCCATGGAGACACTCCCAATGCCATGGAGTCATTCCCAACACCATGGGATCATTCCCAGAGCCATGGGATCATTCTCAGTTCCATGGAGTCATTCCCAACGGCATGGAGTCATTCCCAATGCCATGGAGTTACTCCCACTGCCATGGAGTCATTCCCAATGCCATGGAGTCATTCCCAACACCACGGAGTCATTCCCAGTGCCATGGGATCATTCCCAACGCCATGGAATCATTCCCAATGCCATGGAGTCATTCCCCACACCACGGAGTCATTCCCAACACCATGGAGTCATTCCCAAGGCCATGGGATCATTCCCAGAGCAGGCCAGGGGCTCCTCCAGGCTCTGCCTAAAGAAAAGCTGTTTCACCACGTCCAGGAGAAAGGAGCTCCTCTGAAACTCCAATATTGTTATTTCTGTAACTTCACCCTGTTTTCCGCACCCCTTCGCCAACACTTGAGTCTCACCTCCCCTCACCTCCACCCACCAATATTTACTTTTGAGCAGAATCTAATTAGGTTTTTCCTGATGAGACACGAGATAAGGCCCGGGGAGAAGGGGCCGGTGATTTAAAGGGAGCCATGATTTAAAGGCTGGCTTTGGTAGTTTTGATTAGTTCCTGCTGTGATGGTTTTACAGAGCCCTCTAATGGGCTGAGACACCGAATTTTCAAATATCATTTCCCAATATCCCTAGGAACGGGATACATATTCCTTAAGCAATCTTAGGGAAGAAAAGAAGGGGGGAAAAAAAAAAAAAAACTCAGCGAAGCCGACTGGCTACGGGGGTAGGAAAAAAAGAACGTTAATAAAAAATGACAGTAGGCTGGAGCCCTGCCAGAGAGCCATTCCAAAGTTATAAAATCCCCCTGGGATCAGATAAAAGCAGGGATTATTATTGCAAGGTGTAAACTCAACACACGGCCGCAGCTCCTGCTTTGAGTTTGCCCGCGGAGCCGGCGCTGTCGGGACGAGGAGGGGCTCGGCCTCTCCCGTTCCCGGTGCTAACTTGTTATCAGAGCAGACAATTTGTTGGAGGTTTGGCTGACAAAGTTCTCCCTGGGCTCAGGAAACGAGGCCCAACAATGAGAGGGTTTTTTTTTTTTTTTTTTTTTTTTTTTTTGAACTCCATTCCAGGTCATTAAATAAAAGGAGTTTGGAAATGCAGCATTGGACGGGTTTGTTCTCCCCAGTGCCCCGCACAGACTCAGCCTCAACCCCCCCCCACTCCTCATTCCCTAAAAAGTCTTTTCCACCTCAGCCCATCCAGAGCTAAAATCCACCTCGGCTCTGATTTTCCCAAGCATCAATTCCCCTCAAACACAAGTTTTTGGCATCGAGTGTGTGATGAGGAAAATGCAATTCCCCCTTTGCTTTGCTCTCACCCCATGATTTACCCTCATCCCCTGCTCCTTTTCCCAACCTGGATTTAATCCAGACCTAATTTCACAGATTTTCCAGTTCAATATTCCCTGGCGAGGACAAGGGCACCGCTGTGGCAGCAGGACCCAGCTGGATTCCCAATGATTCCTGTTTGTGCTGCCCTGGATCCCTGGAAGTGTCCAAGGCCAGGCTGGACACTGGGGCTTGGGATCACCCTGGAATAGGAGAAGGTGTTGGGCTTGAAATTAGATGGGGTTTGAGGTCCTTTCCAACACAAACCATTCCAGGATTCTGGAGCCCCTCTGCTCTGGAGCCAGGCTGGCAGAGCTGGGAATGTTCCTCTGGAGAAGGGAAAAATCCAGGGAATGCTCAGAGCTCCCTGAAGGGGCTCCAGGAGAGCTGGAGAGGGACTGGGGACAAGGGACAGAGGGACAGGAGGCAGGGAATGGCTCCCACTGGGAAAGGGGAGACTGGGCTGGGATCTTGGCAAGGAATTCCTGGCTGGGAGGGTGGGGAGGGGCTGGGCTGGAATTCCCAGATTTGCTGTGGCTGCCCCTGGATCCCTGGCAGTGTCCCAGGCCAGGTTGGACACTGGGTGGGAGATGTCCCTGCCCATGGGATGGGATTAAACCCATGGGATGAGCTCAGCCATATTTACATCCTCGGAGTTCATTCAGTAAATTGGGTTAATTCAGCTTTTCACACAAAACCAATTAAACCTCAGCTTTTTTTGGGGGGAGGCTGCTCAGCCCAGCACGGCGAGAAGGGAATGATCCAGACTCTCCCTTCCAAGGAGAAATTTATCACACCAGGACTGATAAAAAGCCTTGGGCAACCGCAGCCTCCGGGTCAGCTGCGCAAGAAAAGTCACTTTTTAAGGAGCCCTTTATGGCCGAAGTGTTGATTTACACTTCTGTGGGATCCAGATCTGCGGGCAGCTTCAAAGGCAGCTCAGCGGCGCGATTACAAAGTTTATTTATCACATTTACGCGCTGCGGACGAGCCGAGAATGAGCTCAGGGCACCGAAGGCAGCAGCAGCAGGAGGAGGAGGAGGAGGAGGAGGAGGAGGAGGATGGGTGTTCCGCAGGGAATTTCAAACACATGAAAGTCCTCGGCCTGACAACTCCACAGCTCGGGGCTCTGCTCCAGCAGCCCAAGCTCTTGGGCAGAAAAATGGTTTGCAATTTATCTGAAGTGAGGTGGAACTGGGATTCTTTGATTCGCTTCTACCAACCATTTAAAATTCCTTTTCCAGCCGGGAGCACCCCTGGATGAAATCCCCCACCCTGGGAGCTGCTGTGACCCCGGGGCTGGTTTAACCCTGCCCAAGGAGGCACAACCACGACTAAAAGCTCCACTGGGAACTCTCACACATCCCTTTAACCTCTCCTCACTCTTAAGTGGGAGCCAAGCAAAGCCCTGAGTAAGAGAGGGAGCAGCAGAGGAACCAAAACCAAAGCTGGTCACAGGTGAGAGGGTCTGGAAGGACTCAGGAGCACCCAAGCGTGCAGGGCCTGCCTCTGGGAGCTCTCTCAGGGAACTGGGATTGTTTTCCAAGCCAGGCTTTGTTCCAGCACGCTCCCTGACAAGCAAGGCATGGCACAGGGAACAGGGTTTGGGGTTGGTTTTTGGTTTTTTTTTTCCCCAGTGAAACTGTTAAAGAGGAGAAATCCAGGCAAAAGGCTTTGTTTCCTCATGAAAAAAAAAAAGCAGAGGAAAAGAGAATGAAGCTGGAGAGGAGAGTGGGGAGCTGAAGGGACAAATTCAGGCTTTGACTTAAGGACATCCTACCAGAGAATTGCAGAATTACAAAACTGGGCAGTTCGTGGAATCACAGAGCGGTTTGGGTTGGAAAAGCTCATCCCATTCCAGCCCTTCCCAGGGCAGGGACACCTTCCACTATCCCAGGGTGCTCCCAGCCTTTCCCTGCCCTTCCTTGGGCTCCCCCAGTGCAGCCCTGGGGCTTGGAGCGAGCCTGGAGCACCAGGAGAGCTCCTCCTCAACCCAAAGGCACCCAGTGAGATTCCAGCCCCAGCACGGGAATAATCCCAGCTCCAGGAGCTCCTCAAAACCCCTGGGGACTCTCCAGGTGTTGTCCCCACCTCTGTCCCTGCCCAGGGAAGGTGAGACCCTCACCCCCCCAGATATTCAGGATAAAAGCAGCCATGGATTAGATCTCACTAGAGGGGGAAGGTGTTGGGCTGGACTTCCCAGGGTTTGGTCCAGGGGGAATTCTGGAAAAACCATCCGAGTGTGCTCAGCGTGGAGCTGCCCCTGCCCGAGCTCCGACACCACACGGGGCCCTCACTCCAGCCACGAGTTTGAGCAGCCTGACTCCAACATTTCCCAACGCTTTTCCTCCCATTTTCCCTTCCCCCCAGCTGGGAAGCTGCTCCTTTCCTGAGGAACAGCCTGCCTGTTATCCCTGTTTTCCATGGCAGGAACTGCAGCAGGAGCTGCTCCCTCAGCCACGGAGCAGACAGGAATTATCACTCATGGATGCTCCATTTTTCCTTGACCTCACAAAGTTCCCCAGGGAGTTCCCCCGGCCTGGCCCAGGATGGAATCCTGGTATCCCGTTGTCCGTGGGAGTTCCCGAAGTTCTGCTCCACACCCCCTCCCTGGCTCTGGCATTTGGAGATAAGGTTCCTTTAAAGATTCTGCCTTTGTTCCCATTTATCAGCCTGGGCTGGGTTTTTTGAAGGATTCTGAGGGACTGGCCACGGTCAGAGCACCTCCCTGGGATGGTCCCGATTCTCCTGGAACAACAGGACTCCATAAATCCCAGGAAAAGCCCAGCGTGGTCAGTCCTGGACAAAAGAGGATTTGGGCTTTTCCACGGGACAGCCTGGAAGTGTTTAAGGGAGATCTGGGAAGAGCTGCAGAGATCCTTTGGGTGTAACTCAGATCCCAGCCCTGCAGGCAGAATATCCTCAGCCATTCCCACAGAAATCTAGGATAACAGGATCCCTGTGGGATACATTCCATGCTGGGATCTGGAATGTTCCTCGAGTCTGGGAAGAACCTGCTGCACTAAGGCTGCCCTGACATCCCCAAGATCCCGTTTTCCATGGCAGAGGAATGTTTTTCCAGGGATAGGCCACGGCTGCTGCCCCGAAGTGCCCCGTGTGCTTCGGAGCTAGGGACCAAAGTGAAATCCTCATGGAATGGTTGGGTGGGAAGGGAACCTTAAAAACCACCTTATTCCACATCCCACTGTCCCAGCTGGATCCAAGTCCAGTGTCCAGCCTGGCCTTGGGCACTGCCAGGGATCCAGGGGCAGCCACAGCAAATCTGGGAATTCCAGCCCAGCCCCTCCCCACCCTCCCAGCCAGCAATTCCTTGCCAAGATCCCAGCCCAATCTCCCCTTTCCCAGTGGGAGCCATTCCCTGGCTCCTGTCCCTCTGTCCCTTGTCCCCAGTCCCTCTCCAGCTCTCCTGGAGCCCCTTCAGGGACTCTGAGCATTCCCTGGATTTTTCCCTTCTCCAGGGGAACATTCCCAGCTCTCCCAGCCTGGCTCCAGCCCTGGAGCAGCTCCGGGTTCTCCTCTGGGCTCTCTCCAGCAGCTCCACGTGCTCCTGCTGTTGGCCCCAGGGCTGGGGCAGCTCTGCAGGTGGGCACAGGGACACAATTCCCACCTTTCCTTTGGCATCAGCCCAGGGCACAGAGGGGTCTGGGCAGGGCCATTCCAGCCTCACCCACCACATCCCAAATCCCTCTCCCAGGGCTGCTCTCCATCCTTTCTCCTCCCAGCCTGGATTTGTGCTGGATTGCCCCAGCCCAGGTGCAGCTCCAGCCCTTGCCCTGCTGAGCTTGCTGAGGTTCTGTCCCAGCCCTTTGAGAGCCACCACCCAGAACGTCCCCGTGTCCATCTGTCCCTGTCTGTCTGTCCAGCCTGCAGACAGAGCCAAATGCCATGCACAGACCCCCATGGATCATGCCAATCCTCGTTCCCTTTTCCACCAAAACCTTAGCAGGAATCTGGGCAAGGATCACAGCGAAAGGCTGGACCCTAAAACCCAAAGAAGCCCCACACGTCCTGCACATCCCAGGAGCAGCAGCACCTCCACCTTCAGGAGATTTTAAAAATACTATTTAAAAAAAAAAAAAAGGATAAATCCTTGTTGGAACAAAGCCCTTTTCATTCTGTTTGGGAATAACCCCTCTGGTTTTTTTGATGAGAAACCCACAAAGCAGCTGCCAACGGGGCTGAGCCACAAAGAGCGGCTCAGCTGGGGGAGAACAAAATGGCTTTTTCAGGAATAATCATCTTCCCCAGGATCCCTGAGCTTCAGGGAGCAGCAGAAGAAAGCAGAACATTATTTGGTTAGTGCTGGTTTTAATTAATCGCAGAATTAGCCAGGCCCTGCCTCCCCCAGCACGGTGACTGTAAGGAATATTTAATCCCAATATGAAAAGTTTCAACTTTACAGAAGAGCTTCAATTTCATTTTCCTGCCTTCACTTCACAAAGATCCCTCTGATAATGTGAAATATTCTGTTGATAAATACATTTTTTTTCCTAAGCGCTGGGGCGTGAGGGTTGGGGATTTAGGGAAGAGATTACAGCAGAGAAAAATGAAATTATACATTCAGCACTCAGCACTGCTCTCCAAAACCAACTCTCCCAACTGAAACCACTTTTTGTGGTCTTTTTTAACTTAAAAATGAACTTAGTCAACACATTACATAATTCTCCTCTCCCACAGTATGTTCCCAGGATTTTTCTCCCTGCATCCATCACTAATATTTCACTCACACCACAATTTTTAGGACTGAGCCTGAAAAGATTTTAAGTCCGCAGCGATAAATCAAAACCCGATCTCATCTCGCTGCTGTAAATTCCCTTCATGGTCACCCTTGAAAGCACCACAAGTTATTGCAGAATTCAAATTATGCTTTAAAAAAAAAAAATAAAAATAAAAATAAAAAATCTCTCTCCACGTTCTGAGTGCTCCAACCTTCCAAACCCAGCTCCAGGAACATCGAGCTCCTCCCAAATCCGCTATTCCCTGGACGTGATCTGCCCTCTAAAGGCGTCTGGGGAAACTACAAAGAGCTTTTTTAGCCATGAAAAAAAAGCCCTGGAAGGGTTGGATTTTCCTTTGCTTTCCCTCTTTGGCTTCTCCCTCTGTCCCAGCCACTCAGGAGGGTCCCAGGCTCAGCTTAAGCAGGCTCAGCCTGAGCTCAGCCCAGCCAGGACCATCCTCAACACAACGAAATCTCCACAGGACAGAGCCCGGATCTCCCTCTGTGGACACTGAGGGATGAGCACTGTGCAGAAACAGGATTTAATCCAGGCCTAATTCCATGGATCTCACAGTTCAGGATCCCCTGGGCAGGACAAGGGCACTGCTGTGGCAGCAGGGCCCCAACAATTCCTGTTTGTGCTGCCCTGGATTCCCAACAATTCCAATTTCTGCTGCCCTGGATTCCCAACAATTCCTGTTTGTGCTGCCCTGGATTCCCAACAATTCCCATTTCTGCTGCCCAGGATTCCCAACAATTCCTGTTTGTGCCACCCTGGATTCCCAAAAATTCCCGTTTCTGCTCCCCAGGATTCCCAACAATTCCTGTTTGTGCCACCCTGGATTCCCAACAATTCCCATTTCTGCTGCCCAGGATTCCCAACAATTCCTGTTTGTGCCACCCTGGATTCCCAACAATTCCCATTTCTGCTGCCCAGGATTCCCAACAATTCCTGTTTGTGCCACCCTGGATTCCCAAAAATTCCCGTTTCTGCTCCCCAGGATTCCCAACAATTCCCATTTCTGCTGCCCAAGATTCCCAACAATTCCTGTTTGTGCTGCCCAGGATTCCCAATTCCCATTTGTGCTGCCCTGGATTCCCAACAATTCCCATTTGTGCTGCCCAGGATTCCCAATTCCCATTTGTCCTGCCCAGGATTCCCAACAATTCCCATTTGTGCTGCCCTGGGAGTGTCCCAGGAAAGGTTGGATGGGGCTTGGAGCACCCTGGGACACTGGGAAGTGTTGGGGTTGGAATGGGATGGGCTTTGAGGTCCCTTCCAACATAAACTGCTCCACCTGGGGAAGGGAAAAATCCAGGGAATGCTCAGAGTCCCTGGAGGGGCTCCAGGAGAGCTGGAGAGGGACTGGGGACAAGGGACAGAGGGACAGGAGCCAGGGAATGGCTCCCACTGGGAAAGGGGAGATTGGGCTGGGATCTTGGCAGGGAATTGCTGGCTGGGAGGGTGGGGAGGGGCTGGGCTGGAATTCCCAGAGCAGCTGTGGCTGCCCCTGGATCCCTGGCAGTGCCCAAGGTCAGGCTGGATCCACCTGGGATTAGTGGGAGGGGGTGGCAGTGGATGGGATTTGAGGTCCCTTCCCACCCAACCCATTCCATGAACATCCCAAGCAGCAATAAACTGAGATTTAGGTAGATCCCAGAATCCCAGAATCCTTACAGCTGGAAAAGCCCTCCTGGACCCTCCAGTCCCACCTGTGACCAAAACCCTTCATCCCAAAACACCCAACAGCAGGAACAGCCTGGCCTCATCCTGTGGATGCTGCAACAAAATCCCGGCTCAAAAATAACTTCAAAAATATTAAAAGAAGCAAATCCAGATGATCCCAAGCCCACTGCCAAGGACAGGATCCACAGGATGCAAATTCCAAGAGGAATCAGCAGAGCCACCCCCAGCCCTTCCCTGGCCACCAGTCTGGATCCTTCCCACCCCTCCTTGCCCAAGGTTTGAAACTCCCAGACTTCCAAATTACAACCCCAATTTTTAAAGAGCCCAAAATAAGCAGCAGATTGTACCAGGAAAAAAAAAAAAATTAAAAAAGGGCAATTAGAAAGTCAGAATTCCTCCAAGTTCTCGTTAGTAAAAGTTTTATATCCCCTCCAACATGTGGCACTCCAGGAGAAAACCTGGCAGAGGGAAAAATGCCCTGGGTCCACCTTTCCTGAACACAGCAACGTTTCAGCCGTGGCCAAGGTGGTTCCTATTAGGGGCTTTTTTCCATTTGAAATTTACTGGTTAATTTTATGGAAACAAATCAAGGGAGCTGCGTATTATAAATCTATTAAGGATAAAAAACGTAACTCTGCAAATAAAAATAAATAAAAAAAAATCCGGAAAAATCTCACACCTCCCCTCCAGCCCTTTCCAATTTTCATTTATGGGCCTTTTAAAAGGGAAGAGTGGAGCTGGGAGGTCTTCCCGGAGTGCCACACGTGTGGCATCCCTGCCCAGCCTCGGGAATGAGCAGCTTTATGGAGCCACCCCCTTCTCCAGGTGACCAACTCCACCTGCTACTGGAACAGGGAAAAAAAATCCCTTTTTTTACAGGGAATTCTCCTCTCCCTGCGGGATGGGGTTGGGAAGGGAAGCTGAAGGACAAAATTCCAAAGGGTTTTGACTGCTCTGCCTCCATCTGGAGTTAATGGGGCTGCACCTGCTTTTCACAAGGTGTGAACGTGACCCCACAGAGAGCTCAGAGGCTCCAGCACTGCCTTGATCCAAGGAAATGGATAAATCCAGGTGGGAAAAGGTTTGGGAGCAGAACATGAAACCCTCAGAGGTGGCCACGAGGTTCAGCCAGGCCAGGGGCTGGAGCTGCACCTGGGCTGGGGCAATCCAGCACAAATCCAGGCTGGCAGGGGGAAGGAAGGGATGGAGCAGCCCTGGCAGAGGGATTTGGGATGTGGTGGGTGAGGCTGGAATGGCCCTGCCCAGACCCCTCTGTGCCCTGGGCTGGTCCCAAAGGAAAGGTGGGAATTGTGTCCCTGTGCCCACCTGCAGAGCTGCCCCAGCCCTGGGGCCAACAGCAGGAGCACGTGGAGCTGCTGGAGAGAGCCCAGAGGAGAACCCGGAGCTGCTCCAGGGCTGGAGCCAGGCTGGGAGAGCTGGGAATGCTCCCCTGGAGAAGGGAAAAATCCAGGGAATCCTCAGAGTCCCTGAAGGGGCTCCAGGAGAGCTGGAGAGGGACTGGGGACAAGGGACAGAGGGACAGGAGCCAGGGAATGGCTCCCACTGGGAAAGGGGAGATTGGGCTGGGATCTTGGCAAGGAATTCCTGGCTGGGAGGGTGGGGAGGGGCTGGGCTGGAATTCCCAGATTTGCTGTGGCTGCCCCTGGATCCCTGGCAGTGTCCCAGGCCAGGTTGGACACTGAGGCTTGGATCCACCTGGGATCATGGGAGGCGTCCCTGCCCATGGAATTGATGATTTTTAAGGTCCTTTCCATCCCAATCCATTCTGGGATACTTTTGGATCCCCAGGACCACGTGGGCTAAAAGAACAAGGTCAGTCAAGGTCAGCACACCCAACCCTGAGGGTTTTCCATCAGCTTTGGTGGAATTTTTTTCCAGTGAAATCCCAGCTGACCCACAGCCTCTGCAGGGACAGGGATGTGTCAGGAGCAGAGGCTCTGGAGCAGCCTGGAACAACTCCATCCACAGCTCCTGGCTGACCTGGACATCCTGGATATCCCAAATTCCTCCTGGGAATTGCTCCTCACTGCAGGACAACTGGGCCTGCAGCTGGGACAGAGGAACTCCATGGGATGGGACAAGGGGCAGAGATGGCAGCGATTGCAGGAAATGGGGAAATAGGGGGAAAAAAAAGGGAAAACCCAGCATTCACCTGCCAATGTGTGAGCTCCACCCACAGCTCCCAAGGGCAGGAACAACCCCCAAACCCTTGGTCACAGCTGGGATCAAAGGGAATCGAAAAACCTGAGCTCCACTGAATTCCTACATTCAGCGTCCTCAATTTCATTCCTTACTGGGAGAGGAAAGAGTTCCCCCAGCTCCTGGGGATTTTACCGGGGTATTTGTTCCCTCAGAACCACATAATTTGGATTATTTTAGGCAATCAGCTGACAGCAGAGTGAGAAAATGACAGAAGAAAACTGCAGGCAGCCCCAAAAGCACCTTCCTGCCTCGTCCCAATCCGCATGCAGCACTGCTGGACTTGCCCAGAGCTCCCAGGAATGGATGCAGGGAACAATCCCACCTAAAAAATGTCCTTTCTTTCCCCCCAACACAGTGACTGGGAGAGGCCCTGCCAGAACAACACCAAAGATTTGCTTCTGCAAATAATCAGAAAAATCTTCAAGGACCTGGAGCCTCCTCATCCTCCAAATAAATTCCAAGCTGCCTTTTTCTTCCCTTTCCAAGTGGAGTGGAAAAGAGAGATCCTCCCTTCTCCCAAACTCTTAATAATGTTCTTCAAACGCTTTGGAGATGCTTCAAGAGAAAGCACTGAAGAAATATTAACCAGGATTTCATCCCAAAGCCTTGGAGCTCATTTCAGGGCTGGCTCCACATTCCAGCCTCATTCCCTGTTCCCAAATCCCTCCTGCTTTAAGGTGATGGGCGTTTGGGTGCTTCAAGAGGTTGGGAACCTCAAAAGCTTTGTCCTGCAGGGTTTATAAATCCCTTTTTTCCCTGCTTTGTGAGTGGAGCCACGGGTTTTCCACAGTCCCAGAGGGATATTCAGGAAAATCTGGCCGTGGATGATGCCCCTGTCCCAAGCCCGGAGCCTGAGAGCTCCTGGAGCTGCCGAGTCTGACACTAATGAAAAATAAGGAGCTCCCAGCACAGCTGCCATGCGAGGAAAACACCAAAAATGTGCTCCTAATTTCTCGCTCAGCTCCAAAGATTTGTGAGGACTTTGTGGAGCTACTGCAACGAGTTAGGAATGATGAAGTGCAAGGCTCCGGCTCGGGCCAAGCGGCGGAGGATGCAGACACTGCCTCGTTACTGCCCCGCTAATTGAGGTCCTGCTCGGCCCCGAACGCCGAGGGAGCAGCAGGAAAACGTCTGGGAGCTTTCCCTTTTCCAGCCATCCTTTAAAAAACACTTTATAAAATCCCGCCGTGCCACAGGAGGCAGCCCGGAATGAGCAGGGGGATTCTCAGCCGGCTCTTTCTTCCCTAAAATTGAAATATAAAGCTTGGGGAGCATGTTGGATGCCTGGATTTAGGGGAAAAACCCCACGGGATGTGGGAAATAATGGACTTTCCAAGCGCACCTTGGAAACCAGGCTCTGGTTCTTGTCGTGCCTCCGGGAAAGGAGGAGCAAGGATGGGTCCAGTTAAATGTTGGGAGAGTGGGAAAAGAGCTCGTGGAATTCTGTAGGAGACTTTACCAAGGTCTGGACAGGCCTTGGAGCAGCCTGGGATAGTGGGAGGTGTCCCTGAACATGGATGGGGTGGAAAGGGATGGGATTTAAGGTCCCTTCCAACCCAAACCATTCCATGATTCTGGAGCCCCTCTGCTCTGGAGCCAGGCTGGGAGAGCTGGGAATGTTCCCCTGGAGAAGGGAAAAATCCAGGGAATCCTCAGAGTCCCTGAAGGAGCTCCAGGAGAGCTGGAGAGGGACTGGGGACAAGGGACAGAGGGACAGGAGGCAGGGAATGGCTCCCACTGGGAAAGAGGGCAGGGATGGCTGGGATCTTGGGAATTAGGAATTGCTCCCCGTGAGGGAGAGAAGAAACAAATCCCTGCTTCTCTAAATGGATCCCATATTTTTCCAAATACTAAAAAAGTTCTCCTCAGCACTCCACAGCCCAGGATTTTCCCTCACTCTCTTGTATCTTTAGCCCTGACAATAAAATCCTCCAACCATTCCATTTCTACCATTCCCATGGATCCCTTCCCTGATTTTAGGAACGCCCCCCTCAGTCTATTCCCAAGAGTTTCATGTCAGGGAAGAAAAGCTTCCTCAAAATCTTTACAAAGAGACCTTCACCCCAAAGACGTGAAAGAAAACTCTTCTTCCCAATGGTTCCTTTTGGTGTTTAAGGCAAGCACTTCCTGGAACCAGGATTTCACCCCCGGGATTTCATGGATAGCTCCTTTTCCAAGGAGAAGTTTGCAGCTCACCCTCCCCTGCAGGAGGATCCCAAAATGTTATTTTTGTGAGCTGAGAGGAGAAACACCAGAGAGGGACGGGAACAAAATCCTACACAGATCCCACCAAAAATCTCCTGCAACTCCCTATCCTGGAAAAGAAAACACAGGACAATTCATTTGCAACTGGGAAAATCAAGATCAGAAAGAAGAAAATTCCTAAGAAGGAGAAGCAGCAGAAGAAAAATAAGAGCATTCCAAATAGAAGCTTTCAAAGAAGAAAAAGACAATCCCAAAGGAGAAAAAGAAGGCTCCAAAGAAGAAGAAGATGATGATTCCCAAGAAGAACATTCCCAAGAAGAAGATTTCAAAGATGATGATGATGATTCCAAAAAAGATTCTGAAGATGATTCCCAAGAAGGTTCCAAAGATTCAGAAGAAGATTCAGAAGATTCCCAAGAACAAGATTCCAAAGAAAAAGAAGCGGAAGAAGAAGAAGAAGAAGAAGAAGAAGAAGAAGAAGAAGAAGAAGAAGAAGAAGAAGAAGGAGAAGAAGGAGAAGAAGGAGAAGAAGGAGAAGAAGAAGAAGAAGAAGAAGAAGAAGAAAAAGAAGAAGAAGAAGAAGAAGAAGGAGAAGGAGAAGGAGAAGAAGGAGAAGATGATGATGATGATGATGATGATGATGATGATGATGATGATGATGATGATTCTCAAGAGGAAGAAAATTATTCCCAAGAGGAAGAAGAGCCTGAGGAAGGACAGTGTCCTCCCACCATTCCCAAGGGACATGGAATGCGGCTCCTAAGCCTTCTTCCAAGCATCCCCTGGGACACCAGACAGGATTCCTGCCCCTCCATGGCAGCTCCTGCCCTGCCCAGCCTGGAGCCGTGAGCTGGAGTAAATCCAGGTTTAAAAATGACCCCAGGATGCGGCACCGCAAGGAGGGGAAGGGAAGCTGGGTGCTCTCCTCACAGCGGGAGGAAATTCAAATTCCAGAGAGGGAAATGTGGAACAGAAGGAAAAGAAGGGATCAATGAACTCTCCTGAGGGCACCAAAAGAAGCCTGGCTTAAGGAGCAATTCCCTGAGCAGGGCTTAGGCCTGGCCTAAGGGAACGGAGAGACCTGGAGAGAGGGAAAAGTGGGAATGTGGAGTGGTGCAAATGTGAATCCACACATCAGCCACCAACGGGGCCTGGGAGGTTGTGGGGACAGCCGGGAATGGGAGCTGGAGCTCGGGAGGACACAGAGGCCACCAGGGAAGCCCTGGAACGAGAGGAAGGATCAGGGCTTTCATCGGGACGGACGGAAAAGCCACGCTGAGGATGTGAGATCTCCCCAGGAGACAGGGGAATTTGGGACTGGAAGGCGAATAAAAAGTGGGAAAGACCCAAAATGCTGAGTAGAAGAAATATCTCAACAAGTGTGTGAATTCCAGAGGGAGGAGAGATGGGATTCATCCATATCCCACACACAACAGCTCCAGGAGGAATGGTCAAACACCATCACTATCCCAGGAATTCAGGACCTCTAAAAAACATGGTCAAAATGTCCAGTTAGATGTTGGAATATCACGCTCTGGAGAAGACGGCCTTAAGAAAATTTGGAAAAATTCCTGAATTCATAGAATTCCCAGCTGGGCTGGGCTGGAAGGGACCTACAAAGGTCCTTTAGTCCAAACCCTGCCATGGGCAGGGACATCTTCCACTGAATCACATCCAGTCCAACCTGGCCTGGAAGGTTTCCAGGGATGGGGCATCCGCCCCTCTCTGGTAAATCCAGGGATTTCCCACCCTCGTTTTGAGGAAGTTACTCTTTAAATCTCATTTAAGTCAACTTTCCTGCAGTTCGAGCCCTCAGCCCTTGTGCCTCACAAAGGGCCCTGCCCTAAAATCTGCCCCCGTTTATGAGGGTACAGCAATCCCTGCTCCGGATCTCCTGACTGGGAAGTTTCAGGACTGGAGTTTGCCTGCCTGTGGGCAAACTGGGATGGAGTTTGATGGGATACTGGGACCCCACGGGGCAGTTTAACACAAGCCGTGGCAGACTCTGGTAAACAACTCCTGTGGTCTGTATTGAGAACAGATCTGGAAGCAGGAGAAGGGGCCCAGCAGGGGGGATTTGATCTGATCCATGACCAAAACCATTCCCATGCCCCAAGCCAGCCCTTCATGGGCTGACCAGTGAAGCAATCCCCCACAATTTACTCCTGCCATAAAGGGAGCCTTGTTTTCCCACAATCCTGGAGCCACCGTATCTGGGATCAATAAACGTCCTCAATAGCCACATAAAACTCCTTTCATCCCTTCTTCCCTCCAGAAAAGGTGGCAACTGCCACTCCAAATGGCCAATCCCACTGACCAAAGGGGCCCCGTGCCCACGCCTTGGGATCAACTCCCAGCCCCACCACGAAGTCCCGGAAAACAAGTGACTGCAGCTCCTCACCCCAAAAGCTGCGGCTCATGGCCTCGGCTTTATAGGTCCTCTGGAAAGAGTTACCAAAGATAAAACAATCTTTCCATCTTCTGATTTAAAAGGGACTTCTGGGCAGTGTCTGTCCTAAAACTCAATATAAATTTGCATTTCTCCCTGGAGGCTCCTCGTTCCAAAGGGTTCCCATTGGGCTTTAACAATGCCACTGCCCTTTTTTCGGGGAACAATGACAAATCCTTGTCCCCTTGATGGATGCTCGTTCCCTACAGAAGTCAACAGTAAAAATGTGAAAGGGTTCGGAGCATCCACGATGTTCCTACCAAATTCCTCAGGCTCCCCAGCCAGGCACGATTAAGGACTCGGCACAAGGAGTGAGGATGTGCTGAGAGAGATCCCAGTCTCACCAGAGAAGTCATCCCAGGTTCCTCCCAGCTCAGCAAAGCGGGGCTTTGCTCTTCTGGGGGGCTTTCAGCAGAGATTCCATCCCGAGTCTGCAAAGGGGGAACTCCAGAGGGAAACAATGAAAGGAAAAAGGGAATGGAGTTAAGGCACTTCGGAGCCTAACAAGGCACTGAGCTGTTACTCAGAAAACCATTCATCTTCTGAGGGAGCCACCAGCAACGGCCCTGCCGCGGCTCTGGAACCGCTGCCATCCTGGTGGGAGGTCCTGTCACACTTCCCAGGATTTACAGAGCCGCGGGAAGATAACGCCGAGCGCTGGGATCACCACGGGGAACGATTGTCTTCTCAGCAGAGAAGCAAAATTCCTCCCACCCCCTAACCCAGCCCTGGCAGCTCAGCCTGTCTAAAGCTGCAGGTGGCACCGCAATTCCAAACACCCTCCAGGAGGGATGGGGAGACCCCAGGAACAGAGGAGGAATTCCTACAGACCTGCAGGGAGTTCAGAGGGATGAGAGGTTCTGCAGAGCCTTCAGTGCCAGTCCCAAAACTCTCCCGGAAAAAAAGGAGCTCTGGGCCTCAGCAGAACCAAAATGGATTGTGCTGGACCCTCAGGAGTCATAATTAGTCTCTGTTGATAATTACAGACACTTAATGAGCTGATTAAAGCCACGATTTCTGACCAAGGAGACCCAAACCCAAGTTTCTGGTGTCCTTTGGAATAGGTCGTGTCCTCCTGAGGACTCAGCCCCAGATTCCCACTTTGCCATCCCTGTCCCTCAGGAAAAAATGAAACCTTGTTAAAATCCAGCAGGAACGTCCCACCCGTAACCGCCCATCCCAAACATCCACGGAAAGCTGCCGTTTCCAAAGGGTTTCACACCTTCCCACACCAGAACTGCTCCGGAGCAGCTGGAAAGCCAAACAATTCCGTGGATCTACCCCACCAAGGGCTGGGATGGGTCACTGGGAGCAGAACGAGCTCCGACTCCAGCGATTTCCCTTCCTGCCCTCGCCCTGCCCTCGGAAGCGCGGCGGCGATTTCCGTGGCGAGGATGTCGCCGAGGCTCCGGCGCCGGCCACCCGCTCCAGGAATTCCTGGGCTTGGGAACGCTCTGCCTGGCCAGGCCAACCCCCAGGAGAGCTGGAATGGCTCTGCTGGCGGAGGGGATGGCCCGAACCACGTGGGACCGGGCTGGGACAAAGCTCTGCCCCCACAGCAGCGGCTGCTCCTGGCCAAGAGCTCTGGGAAGGTCCAGGCAGGGAAAAATTCCCAGCTCCACCAGCTCAGATCTGCCTCCGACAGAGGGCCAACAAGGAAATCCTCCCAGTCAACATCTACAGGGAATCCTGGAACAGGCAGCGTGGGAAGGGAGCTTAAAGACCCTCCACTGCCACCCCTGCCACGGCAGGGACACCTTCCATGATCCCAGGTGGATCCAAGCCCAATGTCCAACCTGGACTTGGGATCCAGGGGCAGCCACAGCAAATCTGGGAATTCCAGCCCAGCCCCTCCCCACCCTCCCAGCCAGGAATTCCTTGTCAAAATCCCATCTAAACCTATTTTTTTTTCCACTTTGAAGCCAAAACCTGGACGTCTCACCTTCCATCCCACCTGCCCAGGTTTAGATCAGTCAAACCCAAGCTGAGCAGACACCGCAATGATCCATGGAAAACATGAAAGCAGAACAAAAATGAATAAACTCCACATTTTCTCCTCTCATCCAGTTTTTCTTTGCACCAGGAGCACGTTCCCCATCACCACCGTTTGTCCCAGCACCTGGTTCTTTCCCTAAAGGATGATTTTCCTTGGACACTTGGCATTGCAGGAATATCCTGAAATATTCCTCAGCCTCCAGCTCACAATAAAAAACTTTAACCCTAAATATTTAACCGAGGCACCTTTACTTGCTTTGTATAAACCAAAAATGACAGCTTTTGATGCAAAACTCGGGGGTTTTGTTCTTAGTTGTGGGTTGGGCTTTTAGGACAGCAAATAAAGATCGCACCAGGTAAGAATAAAACAATGAAATTCCCAATAAAATCGAAAAAAATGACAACCCCAAGGAATGATGGGGATGGAAACTGTGCCCAGAAAAAAAAAAAAAAAAAAGGAATTTCTGCTGCTCCCGCTTTGAAGAGTTTTTCACATCCCTCTCTATAGGATCAGAGCACTCAATTTATATAAAACAAATGTACAAACAGGCTGGGAGAGGCTTTGGGAAGCGTTGGGAGCAGAAAGGAGGAGTTCCCACGATAAGGCAAACGGGAGAAGCCATCGGACACGGCGACAGAGGGATTCTGACACTCCATGTGCAGTAGGTTTTAATTATGTTGTAATAAGGAGCTATATATGTGCACTTTTCATGATTTACTAGATGGCTTCTTTAAATTCTAAGCCAAGCTGTGTTTTTTTGGTTTTTTTTTTTTTTTTTTTTAAGAAAAAACCCTCAGTTTTTAAAAAAATAATTAAAAATAGAAACGGTGCTGCAGAGAACATTTGGAAAATTTTTCGGAGTCGATTGTTTATTGGGACTCCAACTGATTTTAATGAAAAATATGGTTATAATTTGAAAAAAAGCAGCACTTTTATGTTTTGCATAAGGAAAAGGCCCTACAATGCAACCTCCAGGGCACTTCTGGAATCAAAAAAAAAATAAAAAAAATAAAAAAAATAAAAAAAAAAACAAAAATCTCAAATGGTCGCCGGGGCTCGCCGGCCAAACCCCCTCCTGGAAACCCCAAAGATGTGGGTTCCAAAGTATTCCAAGCATCCACAACAAGTGAAACTGGATGTAGGGAAGTATGTTCCCAACATCTCCTTCTGTTTCTGGTGAAACTGGAACCAGATGACCCCGAGCAGCGCGTTTGTGTGCTGGGGTCATTAAGCAGCTGCAGATGCGGCCCCGCTGCGGCGCTGATGGCTTCCATCCCGCTCCGCGGAAAGGTCATCCCGGGGCCAAGGCGGGATCATCCCGCCCTTCCCAGCGTCCCGGCACAGCCCCCAGGCTGGGCAGGGCTCAGCCTGGAGGTCTCTGGGGAGCACAGCCCCAGGGAGAGGCGCAGGACACCTCGCTGGGGCCGGGATGGTGGAGGAGGCACCCGGGCCCTCCTCCCGGTCTCTCTCCTGTGGCTGTGTTGGTTTTCCCAGCTTCTCCAGAGACTGAGAGGCATTTCAAAAGGTTTCGTTCCATTGTCAGATGTCACCAGGTGACACAAGCAGAAACGACGCAGCACAGCCTTGGTCACGATGAAGAGACTCATTTATTTCCTCTGACTCCAATCTTTTATAGTTCTCAAAAGATGCCAGTGGATTGGAGGGTGAACGTGCCACCTCTCCAACGACACTGGACAAACTACCTGTACATCAAATTTCTCCGCCTCTGTGAAAGAATGCAAAACAACAGGTTGTTTACAGAAAGTTGTGTGGGAAAGCTCTCTACAAGAATGTAAACTCAGAAGGCTTTAGAAAACTCTTGATGACTAAAGCAACAATCAGTCTCCATGAAGGGTGAGACATAAGAGATGTAAAACTCAATGCCATTCCATCAGAAGCCAGCCCATTTCCTGGTTACAACACCTTATAAATGTTTTTCAGCCTGTTAGCTTTTGCCACACGATGCTGCTAAAATACTCCTACCACCAATCACCAATATTTTTACCCCACGTGGTCCTGCTACAACACATCTCTCACACTTCTAATTCTCAAAAATATCTATTCTTTTTGCAAGGCCAGCTTTTGAAGCTTGTTAGAACTTGTTTCTAGTTCAACCTCTCTCTCAACAACGCCATCTCTATTCCATGGCCTTGCTAAATCAACCTTTTCTCAGTGTCTGCGTGCAGAGGTACAAGACTGTGCGAGGTTCTCTGTCGGGCTTTGAGAATTACAAAATTTGTACATTTGAGAATGTACAAATCCATTTCTCCCGTGGGTGGTTCTCCCACATGGCCTTTCCCTGCTCGTGCCACCTCAACAGCCGTCCCAGTTTGGTTCCCTGGCTCTGTGAGGTCACAGGAGAGGTGTCCAGGCAACCCTGAAGTGGTGCTGCCCTCACCTTCCACAGGAACTTGGGCTTTCCTCCCCTTTTCCAGTTCATTCGCAGGAAACCAGGACACCTCTGAAGATTTCTCCACGGAAAGGGCACTCAGGCCTTGGAAGTGCCCAGGGAGGTTTGGATTTGCCATCCCTGGAGGTGTCCAAGGAATTCCTGGACTCAGTGCCAAGGTGGGGGTCAGGCACAGCTTGGACTGGATGATCCTGGAGGGCTTTTCCAACCTCAGGGATCCCGGGATTCTGTGGCTGTGTTAAGGTGGGATATTAAGGGGAAATCCTTCCCTCTGAGGGAGGTGAAGCCCTGGCACAGATTCCCAGATTTCCTGTGGCAGCCCCTGGATCCCTGGCAGTGCCCAAGGCCAGGTTGGACACCGGGGCTTGGAGCAGCCTGGGATAGTGGGAGCTGTCCCTGCCCGTGGAACCAGATGATCTTTAAGGTCCCTTTGCACCAGACCATCCCATAATTGTCTGATCAAACAAACCACACCGAGTTCAGCAGGAGCTGAGGTTCTCCAGACATCAAAGGGTTGGAGACTTCACCCCTTCACTCCAGAACCACCATCCCCTAAAGGCCACAAACCCCAAAATCAGCACCCCTGGGCCGGTGCCCACTTGGAAAAATTCAGTTTTACAACCAGCAGCCACCTTTTCTCCCACTCTTCTTTTTTTTTTTTTTTTTTGTTTTTTGTTTTTTGTTTTTGACAGCTGAAACTCAAATAACCACGACTTGATCACAACTGTGCAAAAATATAGAAATGCATAAAAATTAGGAATAAACCAGCGCCACCAATAGTCCACACAAACACAACACCCACACATCTTAAAGAGCACCAGTTCCATCAAGCTGAAAATAATTAGGAGGCAAATCAGTGGGGAGAAAGAACGTAATCAGAAAAATATGAAGCCTAATTGAAAATTGTTTAAGAACATTTTAACGAGATGCTCCAGAAGCCACAATCCCACAACTGAGCGGGGCGGCCACGCTGGTTAAAAGGCAAACCTGGCACAGATGGGAGTTAAAGAGGCCATAAAAAAAACAGGGAAAAAAGAAAAAGGGGACATGACAAATGGAATAAAGGGAAAAGCTCGGGCTGACAAAGGGAAATCTGGTGTTGGGATGTGCAGGGGCTGATATGGGAAGCAAGAGATGCAGGGAGAAATAATGGGCTGGTAAAGTTTATCCTTGATTTCTTTTTTTTTGGGAACATCGAAACAATCCAATGGATTCTTCCCCTAAAAGGGGAATTTTTGGATGTGTTCAAGGCCAGGCTGGATGGAGCACTCTGGGACAGCAGAGGTGTCCCTGCCCGTGGCAAGGGGTGGAATGAGATGGGATTTATGGTCCCTTCCAACCCAAACCACTCAGGGATTCCATTAATTTAATTTTTCCCCTGAAAAACTGGGGGGGAAAAAAAAAAATCTCAGTTTTGTGAACAGCTGAGAGAGGTCACGGAATCACAGCCGTGGAGATCACAGATCCCTTTGGATTGCAATCCAGTGGCAGCTAAATCACATTCTGGATGAGCAGATTGTCCAGCTCAGGTGTACAACCACAGAAATGTTGGTGTGACTCCACCTGAAAGGCTGGACGTGGTTCTGCCATCCAAATCCCAGAGGTTTGCTGGAAAACCTCTCGTTTCAAACCCCAGCAGATGCCCAGACTGGAAAACTGGGAGATTTTCCATTGGGAAGCTGATTTGTAAGTACAGCAAAGGTTAGTGAGGTCTAAGTCCCCAGATTCACAGTTTAGTGCCACAAAATCAACCCCAGGAGGCCAAAGAAAGCCAAAAATTTGGGAATTAGGTCCAGGTTATTCTCCAGGAGGGGGAATTAGTGGCCAGTGCAAAGTACCTGAACATTTGGAGAGAGCAGGAGACTGAAGAATATCCTGGCAATTATTTTCCACTGATTGAATCTGCAATCCTTTAGGGAACGAAGGGAATAAATAAACATTAATAAAAGAGGGAGCAGCAACAAAGCAGAAAGACAGCGAGCAGACAGGCAGGGAAAATTCCTGAAAAGGGGAAGCAAAGAAGGCAGAAAGCTGACAAAAAACATGGGATTAAGGAATTTGTACAACTGAAGGTAGCAAGAAAAGGGAAATTAAACCCAGAATCGCACAGCTGGCAGGACTGGGCTGGACATGAGGCACAAGGACAAGTGCAAGGTCCTGCACCGGGGTCAGGGCAACAAATCCAGGCTGGGAGGAGAAGGGATTGAGATGAGATGAGATGAGCTGAGGAGGATTTGGGATGTGGATGAGGCTGGAATGGCCCTGCCCTGACCCCTCTGTGCCCTGGGCTGATGCCAAAGGAAAGGTGGGAATTGTGTCCCTGTGCCCACCTGCAGAGCTGCCCCAGCCCTGGGCCCAACAGCAGGAGGACGTGGAGCTGCTGGAGAGAGCCCAGAGGAGAACCCGGAGCTGCTCCAGGGCTGGAGCCAGGCTGGGAGAGCTGGGAATGTTCCCCTGGAGAAGGGAAAAATCCAGGGAATGCTCAGAGTCACTGAAGGGGCTCCAGGAGAGCTGGAGAGGGACTGGGGACAAGGGACAGAGGGACAGGAGCCAGGGAATGGCTCCCACTGGAAAAGGGGAGATTGGGCTGGGACCTTGGCAAGGAATTGCTGGCTGGGAGGGTGGGGAGGGGCTGGGCTGGAATTCCCAGAGCACCTGTGGCTGCCCCTGGATCCCTGGCAGTGCCCAAGGCCAGGTTGGATCCACCTGGGATAGAGGGAGGTGTCCCTGCCATGGATGGGGTGGCACTGGATGGGATTTAAGGTCCCTCCCAGCCCAACCCGTTCCATGATTCCATGAAATGCCAGAGTTTCAAGGCCTAGAGATGAGAAAATCATCATTGTTACACCTTGAGTTGTTTCTGCCCCTGGAGCAAACCCAGAGCACAGAGCTGACACCGCTGGGCCCTGGCTGGGCTCAGCGTGCTGAACTCTCAGACTTTGTGAACACTGAAATCTTCTCATTTAAAATGAATTTTCCTATAAAAAATCTTGTGCTTTTCAAGCTGCCCAAACACCTCGGTCTGGAGTGAGAACAGACAGAGAACCCTTAACCCTGGAAATGGTTTGGTGAGGGGAAAAAATGTAAATATACAGAAGAACAAAGAGCAAAAATTCAGAGAGGGGCACCGAGGCCACGTCTCATCCTTCATGGCCCCAGCTGATACCAGCTGTGGGATCATTCCCAAAATAAATCCATGCCCGAGACAACCAAAAAACGCTTTCTGACTCAGCCAAGCCCTGTGTCCAAGGCCACCCTCTCCCCCAGGGTCAGGCTCCTCCATGAGTCAGAGCTTGATTCCTTTTCCCGTAACGCAGCAAGTTCAGCACTCCAAGAATTTCCAAGTTTCATCAAAATCCATAAACACATTTTATTCCATCCAGGAGAACATTGAACTTGGCGGCACCGAGCGCCGCGGCCGTGGCCGCGAGTCAAGAAAAATCCTCTTTGGAAGAGTCAGAAACGTCTCCCAGGAGTGAAATGAAGGAGGTCTGGAAAATGGGCATCTCCCCTGAACACAGCCACCCTTCGTCATAAACAAAATATCCATAAAAAGCCGGCAATTATTCCCTATTTCCGTTAACGGCCTGTTAAAAACGCCTGGTTCCAGCGGGAGCGCCGAGCTCCTGGACAACTTGGCACAGGGAGGCACCCCTGGATTAACAGCTCACCCAGGGCCACACAGGGAGTGTTATCAGAGCCCAAATCACAGCTCCCAGATCCTTGGCTGCCCCAGCTGGAGCTCAGCTTCCCGTTCCCTTTCAACCCCTCTCGGCTTTTGAAATTTGGTCTTCGCCACAAGAATAAAAACAAGTTTGAATCCGCTGTCCCTACGTGAGGCTTCAGGATCAGGGAGCTCAGGTAGTGCTGGATCCCAAACAAGGCCGACGAGGAGCTGGCCACTGAGGAATGCCCGCCTCGAGGTCAGGGGTTGTGGTTGGAACTTTGGGGTTTAGAGAAAATGACTCGTTGGGATTGCCAAGGTTCTCCAGGGATGATGCAATGGCCACCACGAGCCGGGACGGATCATCCCTGGAGGTCTTCACTCCACTCCCAAACCCTGACCCAGCTTTGACCTTCAACTCCTCAAGCCCTGGCTGCTTGTTTTAAACAGTGGCTACAGTCGGTGTTCTCTAAACACAAACCAAAACCCCCTTCTTGGACAAATCAAATAAATCCCTCAAGCCCCACAAATCCCGTTTCCAACACCGATAAAGATTCCAATCTTTGTCCAGTTCCAGCAAGGTGGGGACAACCCCTGCACAAACCCAAAGGTGAACGTTCTGTGGCCTGAAGTTCTGCAGGTGGAGCCAAACCAACACCTGCCACGAGGACGTTCCAGAGGGATCGCTCAGCACCTGGCTTCCCTTGGAATCTTTTGCCTGAACTGTTCCATTCCACATCCTGAAAGGTGCAGCAGCTCAGGAGGAAAGGGCAAAAGACTTAAGTAAAAATTTTATTTTTAAATAAAATTCACTCCCGACAAAGGTGAGAGAGGAAAGCAGCTCCCTGTGTTCCCGTACGGAATTTGGCCATAAGAAAATCCATTCCTTTCGGACATCCTGAATCCATTGGAACTGATTTCACATCAAAACTTATTTAACTCCATCCTGTCCAGACACTCTGTGCACCCTGAGGTGTTTCTAAGGGATCCTGGCAGAGGTTTTCCAGAGAAGCTGTGGCTGCCCCTGGAAACTGTGGATCCCTGGAAGTGTCCAAGGCCAGGCTGGGCACTGGGGTTTGGATCCACCTGGGACAGTGGGAGGTGTCCCTGCCCATGGGATGAGATGATCCTTAATGTCCCTTCTGACCCAAACCTCTCTGTGATTCCCTGGATTCTTGCTCTAAAAGGGGAATTTTTGGATCCAGGCTGGATGGAGCACTCTGGGACAGTAGAGGTGTCCCTGCCCATGGCAAGGGGTGGAATGAGATGGGATTTATGGTCCCTTCCAACCCAAACCACTCAGGGATTACATTTTTTTTTTTTTTCCTGAAAAACTGGAAAAAAAATCTCAGGAAGTCTGCAGCTGACAGGCTGTGCCACACCCAAACCAGAGGTATTCCACATTCCTGATGCTCCAAAGCCATCAAACAGCATTTTTTGCAGCTGTCTCAGGGGAGCATCTCAGTGCCCCATGTTTGTTACCGATCCTGGTTTCCTACAATAAAAACCCAACATCCAGGAGGTCCCAAGGGCCTCTGATCCACGTCCATCCCGGGCAGCTCCTGGGCACGGGGAGCGCTCGGATCTCCACGGGGGAAAGCCCCAATCCTGCCCTCCCCTCCTTGGGAATGGTCAGGAATGAGCTGCCCTTCCCAGACTGCAGCACCAGCAGCCAGAGAGGGAGCCCAGCCCCGCTGAAGGCCAGGGAATCCTTTCCTGGTAATTATCCTCATGCCCTGCTCCCGGGGCTGCTCCGGCAGCACCTCACAGCCAGCCAATAAAACCTCGGGAACGGCGCCGAATTCCTACACAAAGCGCAGGACTGAGGAGTGGCTTCACCTCTGCAAGGGCTTCCTTCGTCTTTCCAATAATCCCCCTGAGGCCCAAAGCTTTCCCTGGAGACCTGCACAGGCTGGGATGAGGGATGAGAACAGAGCAGGTCCCATCCCTGTCACCCCAGCAGAGGGTCCGACCCAGGGGACACCTGAGCCACCACAGGTCACCAGGAGATGGGAGCCAATTCCCTAAAAAACAATGAATTTCCATTTTAACTGGATTTTTAGGATCTCAGGGAGGCAACCTAAGATGGAATTTTTCCAATGACATCGTCACCAACTTTGATACCAGATGTAGAATAAAGTCCTGAACCCAGTGTGAGCGACCTTCACCTTCTAAAATTCTGAGGTTTTGGTGTTTCTGGCCCCCATTTATCTCCCAGCCTCACCTCATCCCAAATCCTGCCAGTTCCCAGCAAATGTCCAAGTGGTAAATCGGGAAAACACAAATAAAACCAACCAGCATCAACAGTTCCAGGTGATCAGAGCCCTCATTGGGTCCATGGGTGTCGCCCTGATTTTTTAAGATTCTCTAAAGCCTTCTGCATTTACGTTCTTGTGGCAAACTTTCTCACACAGCTTTCTGTAAATAACTTATTGGTTTGCATTCCTCCACAGAGGAGGAGAAATTTGATGGACTGGTGGTTTGTGCAGTGTCGTTGGAGAGGTGGCACCTTCACCCCCCAATCCACTGGCACCTTTGGAAAACTATAAATGATTGGAGTCAGAAAATAAATAAATTAGTCTTTTGCCGTGACAATAGCAGCAGCTGGTGTCATTCTTTCTCGTGTCCTTTTCTCTTTTCTTTTCTCGTGTCGTGACCCATGGGTAACTTTCCATGAGGCCCATGAGCTGCTCCTCATCAGGTGCACATCATGCACATGATGAGGGGTGTTAGGACAGCACCTCCTGGACTGTTTGCAGTGGGTCCCTCCTGGCTCTGGTGGCACAAAGCCTCGGACCCAGTGAGCCAGCACAGGTCACCACGGCCCAACAACCTCAGCTTGGTGCCACGGCCTGCGTGACACGGGGCTGTGAGGTCATAGGCTGGACTCAACCATCTCAGAGGTCTTCTCCAGCCTAGTTAACTCCATGATTCCGTGTGATCCTGGAGGCCTTTTCCAGCCTTGATCATCCCGTGAGAAGCAGTGCTGGAGGGCAGCAACGAGGTGACCCACACCAGGCTTTACCAAATCCCAAGAGTCCACAATAAGTTCTGGAGAACTTCCTGCCTGGTTTAGTTTTCCATCCGCTGCCAAACAGAGCCCAGAGATTTCTATTTGCACCCTGGTATTTGGCAAGGGCAAGGAATATTTCCTAGTGGGAAAATAAAAAAAAAAAAAAAAAAAAAAAAAAAAAATAGACCTTCCATTCACACTGAAACATCTCCTGGACATCCCTGTGGGCCTAATTCCCAGAACACCGAAATCCAAACCTCCAAATGGGAAAAATACACTGATTACCTGCCAGGAACCTCAGGAGGGGCAAGCCAAGCCCTAATAACAGCCTGTGTTCCCATCTGGCCTCCACAGAGCAGCTGGGAAAATGTCCCTGCTCGGAGCTGGACCGGCTCATCACGGTAATTGCCTCGGAATTAATTAAATGTTCCTCTCTGCAGCTGCACAGAACGTTCACGTGGATCATTCCCTGATTGCACTGACAATTCCCTGGAATGGATGGGACCATCGGACCCAGCTGGACTCCACGATCCCTGTGGGCCCCTTCCAACACTCCGTCTGTGAAGAATTTGCATCTAAATATTCATATTTTAGGCTAAAATTCTGAATATTCATTTCAGAATTGTGAAAGCCAATTCACCCTCAAAATAATTAAAACATCAGAGGGGAAGAATGGCTTCCCACTTCCAGAGGGCAGGGAGAAATGGGATATTGGGAAAGGAATTGCTGGCTGGGAGGGTGGGGAGGGCCTGGATGGAATTCCCAGATTTGCTGTGGCTGCCCCTGGATCCCTGGGAATGCCCAAGGCCAGGTTGGGCTTGGATCCACCGGGGACAGTGGGAGGTGTCCCTGGGATGGGATGGGATGGGATGGGATGGGATGGGATGGGATGGGATGGGATGGGATTTAAGGTCCCTCCAATCCAAACCATCCTGGGATTCTGGGAGATGGGAGCTGTGCTTGGCTGAGGAGCAGCTGTGCGTGGAGATTTGGGGATCTTCCAGAGGTGCAAATGTGTCCTTCCGAAGCCACTCCCCGTGACCTCGTTCTCCTCTGGAATTCTTTCAGGGTTCCTTCACGTCTCAGCTGTGACTCCGAGCAGGGCAGTAAAAAGTGGAACGTTTCGCTCTAAAATTGAAACATTTTGCTGAGCCTAATCAAAGCAACTCCTGATGATTATGTAAAACCCCGTCCCAGGCCTTCAAACGAGTTCCTCAGCGCCGGCTCCGCTCGAGCTCCGTGCCTAATCACCCCTGGAAGGAGCAGGAGCTGCGGGTGTTGAAAGGGAACAGCTCGAGCTTGGCCGGGGCAGCCGGCGACCGCGAGTGTTGAAACTCGCGGGGAACACGAGCACAGCTTTGATCCCAAACTTCCCCAGCTCGGGACTCACCGAGGGCGCTGAGCAGACAACAGGCAAAGAAAGGAGGTTTTGGAGAGACTTCAGAGCTTGTGACGGCGGTGTCGCAGCTGTCATCTCATGGAAGCCTGGCTCTGTGGAATTCCCGGCACAGAAATGGGATCCAGGTCAACACAATCCCTTCCCTCTCATCCCCAGAACCTCTCTGGGTTCCTCAGCTTCTTCCAAACTGGGTCACTCGTGGAAAGGAGCAGAACAGGCTGAGATGCAGCCAAGGGAGTGTGGAAAGGATTTGGGGCCGATGAAAATCTTGGCATGCTCCTCGTTTTCTCTCAGGACAATGTGGAGATGGAGCTCCATGGAATTCCCAACACAAAAATGGGATCCAGGTCAGCACAATCCCTTCCCTCTCATCCCCAGAACCTCTCTGGGTTCCTCAGCTTCTTCCAAACTGGGTCACTCGTGGAAAGGAGCAGAACAGGCTGAGATGCAGCCAAGGGAGTGTGGAAAGGATTTGGGGCCGATGGAAATCTTGGCATGCTCCTCGTTTTCTCTCAGGACAACGTGGAGATGGAGCTCCATGGAATTCCCAGCACAAAAATGGGATCCAGGTCAGCACAATCCCTTCCCTCTCATCCCCAGAACCTCTCTGGGTCCCTCAGCTTCTTCCAAACTGGGTCACTCGAGGAAAGCAGCAGAACAGGCTGAGATGCAGCCAATGGAGTGTGGAAAGGATTTGGGGCTGATGGAAATCTTGGCATGCTCCTCGTTTTCTCTCAGGACAATGTGGAGATGGAGCTCCATGGAATTCCCAGCACAAAAATGGGATCCAGGTCAGCACAATCCCTTCCCTCTCATCCCCAGAACCTCTCTGGGTTCCTCAGCTTCTTCCAAACTGGGTCACTCGTGGAAAGGAGCAGAACAGGCTGAGATGCAGCCAAGGGAGTGTGGAAAGGATTTGGGGCCGATGGAAATCTTGGCACGCTCCTCGTTTTCCCTCAGAAGGACAACATGGAGATGGAGCTGCACAACTCACAGGGTAACAAATGTCACTTGAGGTGTCCTGGAATTCTTTTAAACCAGGCTTGGGACATGGTCCAAACCTGTTAGAAACTGCTGAGAGCTGAAAAACCAAGTGGGAGCTGCAGCAGTGGTGGATTTGGTTCATGGATAAAAGTGGGAATGTGAATGGGATAATCCTGATTATGGTTCCCCATGACCTTTAGTTCAGGTAGGGTGGCTTTTTGAGGAATAATGACTCCCCTAACCCATTAGGAATCTACAGGAACTTCAGTGATGTCACGGAGTTACTGCACACTCAGATCCCTTGATCAGCGCTTGATTTTATATTTAATATTAATTTATCCTGGTTTAACTGGACTGAGCAGGATCAGCAGCAGAACTTCAGGAAAATGAGGGGTGGCTGGAGAAGCACCAAGTTATTCCTGAGGCTGGGCCAGGGCATGTGAAGGAGGGCAAGAACCTGGAACTGGAGTGTGCCAGCGGGAGAGACGTGGAGGTGGGAGGAGGAGGTGGAGGTGAAGGAAAAAGGAGAAGGAGAAGGAGAAGGAGAAGGAGAAGGAGAAGGAGAAGGAGAAGGAGAAGGAGAAGGAGAAGGAGAAGGAGAAGGAGAAGGAGAAGGAGAAGGAGAAGGAGAAGGAGAAGGAGAAGGAGAAGGAGAAGGAGAAGGAGAAGGAGGAGAAGGAGAAGGAGAAGGAGAAGGAGGAGAAGGAGAAGAAGGAGAAGAAGGACTGGCTGAGCATCTCGTGGATGTGCCTGTGGCAATCAGAGAATCCCACAATGGTTTGGGTGGGAAGGACCTCAAAGCCCACCCCGTGCCACCCCTGCCATGGACAGGGACACCTCCAAGCCCCATCCCACCCAGCTCTGAGCCATTTTAAACTCTCAGTTCAATCTTGAATGGATCAGTTACTGATCCCCCTTCCCTGAAGATGCACAGGAGATCAAATAGGAGCTGCTGAGATGGGGAAACCAAGCTCTGCTCTCCATATGCCCGAGGAATATAAATAGCAAGCAGGGTGGGAAGCGAAGTCTCCTTTAGGAACATCGCTGATGCAAAGTTGGGTTTGTTCCCAACTTCAGAAGTGAGGAGCAGGAGGAGGAATGAAAGCTGATTGCAATCTGATGGACGCGGCTCTCTTATCTCTGCATTCCCAGAGCGGCTTCACGTGAGAGCAGCTCCGCAGCCCTGTGGAAAACACGAGCTGAGCTCCCACCCCGGCAGCTCCCCGGGCTCAGGGACCTCCTCTGGCCCAGCTCTGTTAGGAATCAACAGCAGAGCTGCAAAACCAGGATGGAATCCTAGGAGATTCCAGCCCTCTGCTCCACCTTGTGCTTCCCGCCGTGTCCTGCTCTATCCCAGAACCTCTCCCACATCCAAACACCTCCAGGCCTTCCCAAAGTGACTCCCTAGGGAGGTTTGGAGATAAAGGCTCTGCAAAGCTCTCCTGGACTCTTCAGGAAGGATGTCTGGTGGAATGGCTCCCCAGGGAATGGGCACATTCCCAAGGCTGCCAGAGTTCCAGGAGTGCTTGGACGACGCTCCCAGGGACAGGGTGGGAATTTGGGGTCAGGATCAGGATCCTTGTCATGGATTCTCCTCATGGCAAGGGTTGGAACGAGATGATCTTTGAAGTCTCTCTCACCCCAAGCCATTCCATAATTCCACGATCCTTGTGGGTCCAGCTCTGGACATCCTGCCCAAGCTTCCCACTGCTGCACACGGAAAACATTTTAGGGAGAGAGCTCCTGGGCCGGGGGAATTCTTCAGTGGAGGAGCTCACCTGCTGCACCTGCGTGAGCAGAAGCAGAGCTGAGATTCACAGAATCCTGAGGCTGGAAAAGACCCCTAAAATCAGCATCTCCAGGATATTCCAGAGATGTTTCATCTCCCGGGATGGGGACTCATCCACTGCTCCCTGGATAAGGAGCAGGAGACGTTTCCATCACCCCAAACTCCACGTTCCGGAGCGATGGGAAACGCAGCGGGAGCGACGTCCAAGTGAGCTCAGAGAAACGCCTGGGATGAACTGACAGCTGGGGAAGAGGGAAAAACAGGGAGAACACAAACCCCACAAAGCTTGGGGCTAAAAAAGGCAGCCAGGCAGCCTGGAAAACTCACAGAGGGCCAAAAATCTGCAGAACGCCTCAGTGCCCTTTCCCTGCACAGCCAGAGGCGGCGGGGATGGTGGGAAGGGGAGCAAATCCCTGGAATTTGGGGCTGGAAGGATGAACTCCCCATCTCAGCTCCTGCCTTTCCACAGAACAGAGATGGAGAGACAGGGAATTGTTTTTCCAAGGCAGCTGCAGCCCTCGGAAGCGCCTGGAAGAGGCTCCGTGTGTGGCACCATAAACACACAGGGATGCCCCTTGAAGTGAGATCCCGCAGGGAATTCTGCTCCCAAAAAACACGGAATGAGGAGACTCCCCGTGGCTTCAGCTGCTCCTCCGGCATGGATCTCGTGAGCCGCCCTCGAGCCTGGATTTGATCTCTTTTCCCTGTGGAATGTTTCCCTTCAGCATCCCAGGTCAAAGGCAGAGGCAACACCAAGCGCTGACACTGCCCCGAAAACGCTGTGTGGACCAGACAGGGCTGTTCCCAGGATGATGGAATTCCCTGGATGAGCCCCTTGGAAAGGCAGGAATGGCGACCCCAGACCCCGTTAGGGCTCCTGTCAGCAATGCCACCCCTGCTCCCAAATCCTGAACTTTCCCTGCAGACACGGGGCTGGTGAATCCCAGCAGGAATTCCATGCAGCAGGAGCCCCTCCCGCTGCCAGCATCCCGAGGATCTGGATGCCCCCTACGGTGCCAGCACAATGAAATCCATCCATCCATCCCATCCACGGGACACTCCCCTTCCCCAAATATTCCCAAATATCCATCTCCTCTCCCCCTTCCCCTCCCAGCTCCTCGGCAGCTCTGCAACGTTTCAATTTGGGAAGCTCCGGGCTCCCAAATCCAGCGGCTGCTGCCGCTTCCCATCCTCTGACAGCCCCGGCTGGGTTCCTGTAAACACCTCCCCAGTGCAGCCATTCCAGGGGGGGTTTCTAAGTGAGGAAAAACCCACGAGGGAAATTGGAATCCTCCAACCCTGGCCAAGAGCTGAGCGGGAGCTTCCCGAGGCACCCCCAATCCCCGCTGCCCGCCCAGGGAAGGGAGCAGGGATGAGGACGGGAGGTGGAAGGAAGGCTGTTTAATCTCTTCTTGATTCCCAATAATTATTTAAAGCTGCCAGGGACCTTGTTTTGAAAAACCCACTGTGTGCACTCCATATATCCCGCTCGCTCTGACACGAGGAATTAGAAAATTCCAGCTCCATCAAAACGGCTTTCGGGCGGATTTCGCTGCTCTGGACTTTCTCAGGCTGCAGACAATGCAATAAAAGCTCTCCCTAAAACAATATTCCTCCGTATTTTAACAACACTGGGGGAATATTTCTTCTGTTCTGGCTGTTTGCTATGACAAACTTTCCAGCCAATGCCAAATCTCAGCTTTAGCTTCCCAGCAAGGCTCGGGAATTTGGGATGCTGGGATCGGCAACGAGCTCTGAGCAAACCCAGCTTTGAGCCTGTGCTTGGTTTCCTCTGAAGGTGACTCGGGCACGCTGAAGGCCTCTCCTCAACAGGCCTGGTTTGCTCGCCCAGGGCATGAAAAAGAACATAAAAATTGAAAATACACTTTAATAGTGACCGAGGGTTTCGCTCCGAACCGAAAATGAAAAATTAATGTGGATGTGATGGTGTTTTCCTTGGTCACTGCTGTGTTTTTCCAGTCCTCCGTGTGTTATTCCAGGCCATTTTATGGAGAGGCATTATTTGCTCAGCTGAATTATTCCCACTTTATCCCCTCTGATTCAGACATTTGTTGGATTTCTGGACAATGGCAGCTCCTTGTCAGAAATCAGAGAGGATTTATGGAGATTTCTTCTGAAAAAGTCGTTTTTGCCAAGGTTGAATTGACCTGAAATTCATTTTTAATTTTAGGGGTTTTTTTTTAGTTTGTGGACTTCCAATCACTGGAAGTGCCCAAGGCCAGGTTGGATGGGGCTTGGAGCAACCAGGAATCCCCAAATTAGGAAGTTTTAAATAAAATTATTGGGGTGCTGAGCAAATCAGCCTCATCAGAGAGAATCTGCACCAAACAGTGAGTCACACCTTACGTTGCAAAATTCTCCCAAAAGCCGCCCTGAAATCCTCATTTAAGCTCAACTCCTTCAAACCTCTGAGATGACACAGAATTAATTCATTGAGAGACCAAGAATGGAACCTGAGCACTGCAGGAGTGGTGCTGCTGCTCCATCCCTGCACTCCAGACACACCTGGGAGCAAGGAGAAGGCTCTGGCACGATTTCCTTTCTCTAAAACATCTCAGAAAACGTTCTGAGCCAAAGCTGAGCCTTATCAACACCACAAATTCCCAAAATTATTCCTGCCCAGTTATCCTTGTCTCTAATTCCATCCTCACACGTCGCTTTTTCCCTTCACCTGCCATTTTCACACCTAAAGAGAGCAAAAAGCAGCTCAGATATCAACAGCTGGAGCACGGCCCCTTCTCTGCAGACTTCTGCCCTTCCCAAACCTTCACATTCCCTGTCAGTGTCTGCTCCCAAAAATCCTCATAATTCCCCAAGACTTGGTTTTAACCCCAGAAGTCACCTGGCAGCACCAGCAGAGGAGGAATCAAGGGAAGGAATGTGGAGGAGGAGCAGATTTCCAGGAGGACATTCCCATATTTCACCACAGTCCTTGGGGAGGTGGTGCTCAGGTTGTCCTTGAGGATCAGCTCAGATCCCAGAACCCCTGAGGTTGGAAAACCCCTCCAGGATCACCCAGTCCAAGCCATGCCCGATCCCCACCACTGAGTGCCACCTCCAGGAATTCCCTGGACACCTCCAGGGATGGGCACTCCAAACCTCCCTGGGCACTTCCATGAGGAAATTCCTGCTGGAGCCCACCCTGAGCCTCCCCTGGCCCAGCCTGAGGCCGTTTCCTTTTGGCAACTTCATCTGATGGACCTGAGCAAGGTCAACACCTCATTCCCAAGGCCGTTTTTCCAAATTAATTTGCTTTTCCCACAATGGCACAACACGAGGAAAGCGCAGCAGGAGATCGGGTTGGGGATTCAGGAAGATTTCTCCATGGGAAGGAACTGGACAGGGCAGGGGTGGTGTCCCCATTACTGGAGGGATTTCAAGCCCTGTGGATGTGGCACCTGGGGGCACGGGCAGCGGTGGCCCTGGCAGGGCTGGGGCTGGTTGGGCTCTGTGATCTCCAGGATCTCAGAGGGCTTTTCCAGCCTCAGCCATGCCACGGCTCCAGCAGCATTCCCAAAGCAACCCCAGGGGCTGCACATCCACGTCCTGCCCATCCCTCCTGCCCTCCGCAGCTCCAAGGACACCCGGGACACCCCCAGGGGCTGCCACTTCCATGGGGGAGCTGAGGGATCCCCCAGGAAGCTCCAGAAATCTGGGCCAACAACAGGAATGCTGGAGAATCCCTGGGATCACTCAGGGCCTGATTTTCCATGCGCTTCCCAAAGAGCTCCTCCCTGATCCCAGCCAGGAGCTGCTCTTCCCCAGCTCTCTCATTCCAAAGGCTGCTCTGGAAAAAGCCCTGGTGCTTCCCAAGGATGGACACATGTGGAGCAGGGCCGGGGGCATCCGCTAATTTGGCTCCTGCTCGGGATCACCAAGGTCAGCAGCAGGAACCCAGAGGAAAATGTCAACAATCCCGGCCTTCTCCGGGGGGGAGAGGCCTTGGAAAGGCTTTTTTTCCCCTGCCATGTGTCTGGTTTTACACTGTTGGTTTTGGCTCTTCCAAGGAAGGAAATTAAATGAGCAGCTTCTTTTTTTATCCTTCTGGAATCCTCCAGAGGAAGAGAGGCCGAGCTGAGGCTGCAGGAGGATGCCGGGGCCTTTGCTCCGGCCACACAGTTTTTTGTCAGGGCTGGTGTAGAATTCCCAGTCCCTCCAGAATAACTCCCTGCAGCTGTCATCACCCACACGCCAGGTTCCCAAAAAAGGCTCCAGCCACAGATCTCCCTGGGGAAAGAGCACGGGGCCGTGGGTGCTGCGGGCTGGGAAGCAAAGGGCAGGAGGACGTCCCTAAATCCCACCCTCCAAGATGCTCTTTGGGGCTTCACCTCCTTCCCAGAATCACCAAAGCTGGAAAAGACCTCCAAGAGCATCAATCCAAGCATTGGCCCAGGATTTCAGGCTGCTCTGCCGACACAATTCCACTTCCAAGCCCGTGCTCCAAACCCTAAGGAGGTTCTGGCCCAGGTGTGCAGCTCCTGAGCTGCTCCCCCACAGCCACGCGCAGGTAACGCTGCAGGAATTCCTGCAGCACGGGATTCCTGCTGCTGGCACGGCTGCAGCAAATCTTCCCAGCTGCCTGGGCCCGCTCCAAGAAAAGGCTGAGTTAAAATTTCCATGCCAAGAAATTCAATTCTCGCTCCGGGACCGCAATAAGAACTTTTAAAGGTCTGAGATACACGGAGGAAATGGTGCAAAGACAGGGAAAAAAGGGAATAGGACGGGTAAGATTCCCAGGAAAGCAGGAGATAGGGTTGCTTTCCAAGCTGGAGTTAAGAGGTCTGAGCTACCAGAAGTCATCAGAAGCAGCAGGGAGCCAGACAAGGTGCAGGAACAACCTTCCTTGGACAGAGCAATCCTTCCTTTTCCAAGAGAAATCCAACAGCACCGGGGGTGGTTTTCATTTAGAGCCCATTTACCTTTGTGGGAGCCAAGGCAGATACAGACCCTGGGATTTAGGAACAGCTCCCAGCTCCCTAAAAACCCCTGGCAGCCTTCCCACTGTCTCATTTCACTCTGCTCCGCCGTGGTTTCTTCTGTTCTGGCCTCTTTCCTCGCCCTTGCCCTTCCTAAATCCCAACTCCTCATTCCCTCGTCTGCCACCTCTCCTTGTCTGGCAATTCCTGCTGGGATTTCTTCCTTCCAGAAGCCCAGAAGGACGGGGCTGTTTCACCTCTAAATCCAGAATTGTTACGTAAGTGCCCCTGGCAGGAGCTCCGTGCTCCGTGCACGGGGTCGCTCGCAGCAATTTGGGATTTTAATAGACATCAAAACAGGAAAACATTCCCAGTTATGCAATCGGAGCCGTGATTGAAACCAGAAGCAGCCACCAGCTCCCAAAAAAAGAATTGGGAGCAGCCAAGTGGTGTTCACACAGCTCGGCACTGCTGCTCCCTCCCTCTCCATCCCACAATTCCCACCATTTGTCTGGAGCCAAATCCAGTTCCCTGGGACAGGGCCTCTGCTGCTGCTCTTGGTCAGCAGCTGCTTCCTCATGGAAGCACCTTCCCAGGTGCTCTTCCAACAGGGACCTTCCCAAGTCACCTTTGCTCCTCCCAAACCCTCCTGCAATATTCCGACTCTTTTCCAGGCTCTAGGAATAATTTCTGAGGTTTGAACCTTCCAAATTCAGGGCACAAACAGCTCAGGAGCCAGTGGTGAGCTCACCCCTGTTCTCCCACCACCTGAGCTCTCGTTTCCCAAACACCAGGGAATTCTCCCTCCGTGATTTCCACTGCTCCCTCCCTCTCCATCCCAGAATTCCCACCCTTTGCCTGGAAGTCAACCCAAATCCCTGGGACAGCACCTCTGAAGTTGCTCTTCCAACAGGGACCTTCCCACACCCCCCCACCTCGCCTCCTCCCAAACCCCCCTGCAATATCCCAACACTTTTCCAGGCTCTAGGAGTAATTTCTGAGGTTTGAACCTTTCAAATTCAGGGCAGGAACAGCCCAGGAGCCGCTGGTGAGCTCATCCTCATCGCTCTCCCATAACCTAAGGACAAGGGAAAAGCTCTCATTTCCTCAACACCAGGGGATGCTCTCCCAGTAATCCCCACTTTTCCAGGCTCTCACTAGTGCCAGGACACTGCCCAGCCTCCCTGGAACAACGGGATGGAGCAGCTGGACCCTGCACCAGTCAGGAATTCCAGGGATTAAAGGAGCTCTCTGTGATTGAGAGGCGGCAAACGCAGGAGGCAAACGTTACCAAACGCCAAAAATCAGGGGAATCAGCAAAAATCAGTGGAGGAATGGGATAAAACTCCAGGATTGCCTTTGTGGCTTCTTCCCACGAGGACTGGAACAGGAACAGACCGAGGCAGAAAGGTCATTTAGTGGGATGAGGAGGTTTGGAAAAGCCACAGGCAGGGGATGAGCCGAGGGCCAGACAACAATGGCAGGAGATCTCAGCGTGCCAGAGCTCGGGATTTAAATCCGGGATCAGCACGAGACTCCCAAACTTCTGGGGTCAGCAGGTCTTGGGTGAGGAGTCAGCTGCTCAGAGCCTGCAGGGTTTTCAGGGAGCAGCAGGATGAGGAGAGGATGCCGTGGGAGGATCCCAAGTGTCACCTGAAGGTGACACCAAGCAGCTGCCAGGCCCATCACAATCCCTGGGAATCATGGAACCATGGAATGGTTTGGGCGGGAAGGGACCTTAAGGATCATCTCATTCCACCCCCCCAGCCATGGGCAGGGACACCTCCCACCATCCCAGGGTGCTCCAAACTGGCCTTGGGCACTTCCAGGGATGCAGAGGCAGCCACAGCTTCCCTGGAAAACCTGTCCCGTTATGGATATCCCAGCTGGCTAATTCCATTCAAGGAAAACCCAGCCTGAGAACTCCAAGAGATCCCAGAAAGTTGTGGCTGACAGGGGAGTGCCACAGTGCAGGAGCCAGGAGAACACCAGGGCTCAGGACTCCTCCAGTGCTCCCTGGAGTATCCCAAACCTAACTTTTAGATGGATTTTCCAGGTCCTGTTGAAGCCGCAGGCAGGAGTGATCAGACCCAACCCCTGCAGGCAGCACATCCCTGGGTGCATCCCTCACTCCCTAAACAAAAGCTGCACTCAGAGTTCTCAGGTTATTCCCCTATTCCCAGAACACAGAATTCCAGGGGAAAAGTGTTCTTCACCCAGTCGTGCCCTGCAGAATTGAAAAGGAAACACAAGGGGCTCAGCTCAGAGCTGGCTTTGCCCCTGAACCTGCCCCAAACTCTTCTGGGAGCCATCCTGCAGGTTGTCACCCCCTCAGTGGCCACACAGGGACAGTTTGAACGCCGCCACAGCACGCAAGCCTGCCCCAAATTATCCCCGAAAACATCCCGCAGGAATTTCACAGGGGATGAACAACAAACGAGGAGAAAATCCAATTATTCCTTGGGACTGGAAGACGAAGGTTCAGGGAGGGGGTTCTAATTAGCAGGAGCAGGGTGCAAAAGCTGCTGGGGTCACTGCGTTGTGCAAGCCATGCTTGGAGAGCTGATGTCCCCAAAGCAGCAAATGGGTTCCTTCTGCTCCAGCCCAGGCCTCGTAAACAAACTCATTATGCAGCATCTTGAAAGGAGTAAACAAATAGTTGGCATCTGAGAGCAGAGCTCTTGCACAACCTCACCCAAACTCCTGCCCGGCTCGACGGGCGCTCCGAGCCCCCGCGGTGCCGGGGACACCGTGGGGACACCGTGGGGACACCTCGGGGACACTGCAGGGATACCTCAGGGACACTGTGGGGACACTGTGGGGACACCTCAGGGACACTGTGGGGACACCGTGGGGACACCTCAGGGACACTGCAGGGATACCTCAGGGACACTGTGGGGACACCTCAGGGACACTGCAGGGATACCTCAGGGACACTGTGGGGACACCTCAGGGACACTGCAGGGATACCTCAGGGACACCATGGGGACATTGTGGGGACACCTCAGGGACACTGTGGGGACACCGTGGGGACACCGTGGGGACACTGCAGGGATACCTCAGGGACACCATGGGGACACTGTGGGGACACCTCAGGGACACTGCAGGGATACCTCAGGGACAGCACGGGGACACTGCAGGGACAGCACGGGGACACCGGGGGGACACCGTGGGGACACTGTGGGGATACCTCAGGGACAGCACGGGGACACCGTGGGTACACTGCAGGGACACTGCAGGGATACCTCAGGGACACCACGGGGACAGCACAGGGACACCTCGGGGACAGCGTGGGGACAGCACAGGGACAGTGTGGGGACACCTCAGGGACAGCCTGGGAACACCGTGGGGACAGCACAGGGACACCTCAGGGATGCCACGGGGACACTGCAGGGACACCTCAGGGACAGCGTGGGGACAGTCTGGGGGGAACACAGGGACACCTCGGGGACAGCACGGGGACACTGCAGGGACACTGTGGGGACACAACAGGGACAGCACGGGGACACCTTGGTTACAGTCTGGGGGGAACGCAGGGACACCACAGGGACACCTCGGGGACAGCATGGGGACACTGCGGGGACAGCACGGGGACACCTTGGGGACACTGCAGGGACACCTCAGGGACACCGTGGGGACAGCACAGGGACACTGCAGGGATACCTCAGGGATGCCACGGGGACAGCACAGGGACACCTCAGGGACAGCGTGGGGACAGCACAGGGACACTGCAGGGATACCTCAGGGATGCCACGGGGACAGCACAGGGACACCTCAGGGACAGCGTGGGGACAGCACAGGGACAGTGTGGGGACATGGCGGGGACACCTAGGGGACAGCACGGGGACACCGCAGGGACACCTAGGGGACAGTGTGGGGACATGACGGGGACACCTAGGGGACAGCACGGGGACAGAGTGGGGACATTTCAGGGACACCTCGGGGACACCTCAGGGACACCGTGGGGACAGCCAGGCCCGGTGCTGCTGGATGTGCCACCAGCAGGAGCTTCTGAACCCCTCCAGGCTGGCGGTGCCACCAGGGCACGGCGCAGGGTGGCACCAGGCCCTGTGCCCGGCCTGGCCACTGCCACCCTCTGGCCCTGCTGGCACGGCCACCAGCACGGCCACTGCAGCCCGGGAGGAGCCCCTGGTGCTGCAGAGGGCAGGGCCAGGGAGCCCAGAGGGGACAGGGGACACTGTCCTGCCCCAGGGGACATGTCCCTGCCCCAGGGGACACTGTCCATCCCCAGGGGACACCATCCTGCCCCAGGGGACACTGTCCATCCCCAGGGGACACCATCCTACCCCAGGGGACACCGTCCTGCCCCAGGGGACATGTCCCTGCCCCAGGGGACACTGTCCATCCCCAGGGGACACCATCCTGCCCCAGGGGACACCGTCCTGCCCCAGGGGACACCAGAGCAGGGCAGGAGATGCCAGCACTGCCCCTCCGTGCCCGGGAGCCCTCTGGGCCCAGGCCACAGGTGGGGAACACCACCGTGAGAGGCTCCCGATCAAAGATCCCAAAATCTGGGAGATCCGAGTGATCCCAGGGCGCTGCCGAGCAGCAGAGCATTCCCTGGAGAGAGCACATCCAGATCCCAAACTCAACATCCAGAACACTCCCTGGAGAGAGCACATCCAGATCCCAAACTCAACATCCAGAACATTCCCTGGAGAGAGCACATCCAGATCCCAAACTCAACATCCAGAACACTCCCTGGACAGGGCACATCCAGATCCCAAACCCAACCCCAGAGCATTCCCTGGACAAGGCACATCCAGATCCCAAACCCAACCCCAGAGCATTCCCTGGAGAGAGCACATCCAGGTCCCAAACTCAACATCCAGAACACTCCCTGGACAGGGAATGCCAGATCCCAAACCCAACCCTAGAACATTCCTTGGACAGGGAATGCCAGATCCCAAACTCAACATCCAGAACATTCCCTGGAGAGAGCACATCCAGATCCCAAACTCAGCATCCAGAACATTCCCTGGAGAGAGCACATCCAGATCCCAAACTCAACATCCAGAACACTCCCTGGACAGGGCACATCCAGGTCCCAAACCCAACCCCAGAGCATTCCCTGGACAGGGCACATCCACATCCCAAACCCAACCCCAGAGCATTCCTTGGACAGGGAATGCCAGATCCCAAACCCAGCCCCAAATCCTCCCCTCCTCTGCCCGTGTGGGGTTTTCCCCATTTCAGGGTATTTCGTACAAAATCTCAAGGCCTAAACAAAGACAGCCTCAAGCAGCGCCACGGCAGCTGAAGAGCCTGGTGGGGCTGGAGATGGAAACTTCCTTCCTCGGAGGGTTTTGGTGTCCTACAAACCCTGGGCAGCACCATAAGCAACCCAGCTGGGAGCAGCCCTGAGCAGAGCAGAGGTGACACCACCCACAGCCCAACCTCAGCCCTGGTGACGTGTCCCAGTGCCACCAGCCCGCGTCACCGCCCGGGCCACAGCGGTGGCTGATGAGCACCATCATAAAACCATGGAATACCCCGAGCTGGAAGGACCCACAGGGATCACCCAGCCCAACTCCCGGCCCTGCACAGGCACCCCAGCAGCTGAGGGTGTAACAAAGCCAGTTCCAAGGGCAGCTGTCCCACAGCGTGACCTTCCTGCCGAGTCCAAGCACTTGGACAACCTCCTTGGCCACAGACTCCGGGTTCTGGCCAGAAGTGGCCCAGGGTTACGGGATCCTGCTGCTCCCATGGGATCTCTGCCACGTCCCCATCCAGCAGGAAGGGCAGGATCCAGCAGGATCCCAAACACAACCCACAGCACCTGGAAGGATTAGCACAGGTTTGTGCCAGACCAAGGAATTCTCCTCCGGGCTCTCTCAGGGTGAACGTCTGGATTGTCCTTCAATCGCTGGACAAGACCAGCTCTGCCTCCATAAATCCCCTCATTGCCCATGAAGTGCTGCAGGACCCCCTGGAGCCCCTTCCTCAGCTTTTACTCCATGGAAGCACCTCCAAACACGTTATCCCAGGTCATTCCCTGGGAATTCCTCCCAGCTATCCCAGGCTTTTCTCCACTTCCCCACGCACGAGCAGGAAGGGGGGTGGATGTCCCAGAGCAGGACTGGGTTCACTGCGGCTGAGCAGGGACAGGGACACATCAGGCACTGGGACCTGCTCTGGATGTGACAGCATTCCCAGACTGCCCGCAGTGCACAGCACTCCCTGCACCTCATCCCAGGGAGCAGGCAGCCAGCAGAGCCCAGCAGCCGCGTCAGCACCAAATTTGCACTTTTATGGCAAAAGCCTCTGGCACAGAACGGATAAAACGAATCCATGAGGAGGTCACTTCCTCCTCTTGGGCCCAGATTTCGTTGCCAGCCTCCCAGCGCTGGTGCTGCAGGTCGGGAACCTCCACGGGGGGACCCAGGAGGGGGTGGGACAAAAACCTGCCCCGAAAAAACCCCGCTGGCACCAAAACCCAACAGAGCCAGCGAGAGGTGACAGAGGCTGGTCATTCCCACAGCTCTGTCTCATCCCCCAGCCCCTTCCCAAGCTCCACGGGCTCCATTCCTGGGTGATTCCCTGCTCCAAGCCTCGGCCACCCCAAATCCTTACCCGTGAGAAAGGGAGCGGGAGGGCTCCGCGCCCGCCCGCGTCCCCCGGCGCGCCCCGGCAGCCCCGCGAGGTTCTTTATCTCGTTACTCTAATGCAAACAGACTTCTGTGAGCTCTTTCACATCCAAAATTTCACCATTGCGGCGACCGCAGGCCTGGCAGCCTCTCCCCCGCCTGGAAAGGGAACAAACTTCCCAATCACTTCTAAATAACCATTTCAAGAGCACAGCTTTTCTTCTTTCATCCCACAAAAGGCAGAAATTTTGCTCGGGACCGCAAGCTGTCAACTTCCCAGCAAACCCCAAATCCCACTTAACTCTCTATTGTAAACAGTGTAGTATTGCGCTCCCACATCAATAAATAACATTCCTGAAGGAATTATTTCTGTGTTTGATTCACATTTGTTCTGCATATGCCACTGAGCCCAAGGTATTCACAGCGTTCGGCTCCTAAAAGCCTCGGCTTTCAAAAGGGCCGCGCGCGAGGCACCGGGGCGAACCCTTCCCGGGGGATTGTGTGAGCCAGGATGAAATCCCAAATCCAGGATGTCATTTCTGGGCCCCCCCCCCGCCACCACCACCACCCCAGCTCCTTCAATCCAGGATAAAAAAATGAAATGGCTCCAAAGTGCCCCTCAATGGGGTTGTTGAGCTTCAGGGCCCACGTGGGGCTGGCAGCGGGAGCCTGGGTGTCCCACTGGATGTTGGCCCTTCCTGGTCTGCTCCAGAGGGACCAGGATCCTCGGGAGAGGGATTTGGGGTGTTGTGGGTGAGGCTGGAATGGCCCTGCCCTGACCCCTCTGTGCCCTGGGCTGATCCCAAAGGAAAGGTGGGAATTGTGTCCCTGTGCCCACCTGCAGAGCTGCCCCAGCCCTGGGGCCAACAGCAGGAGCACGTGGAGCTGCTGGAGAGAGCCCAGAGGAGAACCCGGAGCTGCTCCAGGGCTGGAGCCAGGCTGGGAGAGCTGGGAATGTTCCCCTGGAGAAGGGAAAAATCCAGGGAATGCTCAGAGTCCCTGAAGGGGCTCCAGGAGAGCTGGAGAGGGACTGGGGACAAGGGACAGAGGGACAGGAGCCAGGGAATGGCTCCCACTGGGAAAGGGGAGATTGGGCTGGGATCTTGGCAAGGAATTGCTGGCTGGGAGGGTGGGGAGGGGCTGGGCTGGAATTCCCAGATTTGCTGTGGCTGCCCCTGGATCCCTGGCAGTGCCCAAGGCCAGGTTGGATCCACCTGGGATGGTGGCAGGTGTCCCTGCCCATGGATGGGTGGCACTGGATGGGCTTTAGGGTCCCTTCCTGCCCAACCCATTCCATGATTCCATGACCACAGATGGGCAAAGAGCAAAGCAGTTCCTGAGGGCTCTGAAAGACCTCAGAATAAAAAGCTGCACCAGGAGAGAGGGATGAAGGTGGGAAATGGGAGTAACTTGGGTTGCAGAAACCCAGAAATTATCCCAAATCCCTTTCCGTGGATTGGCAGGAGGCTCCTTTGCCTTCCCACAGGTGTTCCCTCACCAAACCTGCAGGGAAGATGCTCCAGAGCCATCTCTGCATGAGCAGAGGCCTCAATCCCACACAAGTTCCACCCCTGCCCCTTCCCCACTTGGAATTCCCAAATGTGAGCAGCACGGGGATTAACCCAGTGGAAATGAGGAATCCCTTCAGCCCCCGCTGCCGATCCGCCATCCCCGGCGCCCGCCCGGCCCCGGGATGGGATTTGGGATTTGGGATTTGGGATTTGACCATTTCAACTCTCCACAGTGGGCGTCTGTCTCGCTGCACTAACAAAGAATTCCTCGGGAAGATTTCGGAAACAGAAGGATTATTTAGCCACCCACACACAGGCAAAATTAACCAGTCATGGAAATTCAAGATAATAAATGCCATAATTTTGCCTTTAACTTCACAATTTTTTTTTTTTTATCCTTAAAAGTGAATGTTTCTAATTTATGGAGAGAGAGAAAGAGGGGGGGGGGAAGAAAAAGAATAAAAAAACCCTTTCATTACTTTGTTTTTCCATGGATCAGAACTCCCCAAATATAAGGAATTAACACGCTAATGTAAACACCCGTCTGCTCGTGGCGCTGGAACAGATTTACCCAGGCACTACAAAAGGCTGCCCCTCACTGATTACCAACCCCAACTGGAGACTTTTTGTACAAAAACAACCCTATAAAGCTTTTTTTTTTTTTTTTTTCATCTAAATGAGAAAGTGGCTGTGCTGCATTTTTCCCAAAGCTGGAAAGGATGAGCTACACCTCTGGAGATCACAGGGATGGGAAAGGCGAGGGACCCTGGAAGGGATGTGACACCTCACACGTCAGCCTAACGCAGTCAATGGGGATGGGAAAGAAAAAAATGAGGGATTTGGGAGCATCAGAGCTGCTGAGGGAGTTTCTAAAGGATTGGAGGCTCCTGACTCCTGGATTTTGGTGTCCAGGACAAGCCCCAGCAGTGCAGGCCCGGAGATCCCATGGTTCTCCAGCAGCTAAAAACAAACTTATTCCATTCATTTCCTTCAGCTACAGCTGTCCAAAGGCTCCCCTGGGCTTCCCACAGAACCAGAAAGGCTGGGAAAGCCCTCTGAGATCATCGAGTCCAGGTTTTGACCGAATAGCCCGTCCCCACTCAACCCTATCCCAAAGTGCCACATCCACTTGTCCCTGAACGCTTCCAGGGACGGCGCCTCCACCTGAGGAGCTGCTCCAGAGCTTGACCACTCTTCTAGCAGAGCAGCTCCTGCTCAAACCCAACCCCTCCCCACTGATCCCTTGGAATTCAGCCTCCCAAGAACCCAAATGTGGCCAAATCCCCTGGGATGGCCACACGAGGGACACCACAGCAGCCCCTTGACTGCCACGTCCACGTCCAGAGGATTCCCCCAGGACACACTCCTGCCTTTCCTGCTTCCCTTGCTCATTCCTGGGAAGTGCTGAGCCCCCAGCAGGGCCTGCCCTTCTCCCCACCTGGCTGAGAATTTGTGTGATTGCAGCACCAGCACCATCAGTTCCTTTTTCCTTTCCTTTTCCTTTTCCTTTTCTTTTCCTTTTCCTTTTCCTTTCCTTTCCTTTCCTTTCCTTTCCTTTCCTTTCCTTTCCTTTCCTTTCCTTCCTTTCCTTTCCTTTCCTTTCCTTTCCTTTCCTTTCCTTTCCTTTCCTTTCCTTTCCTTTCCTTTCCTTTCCTTTCCTTTCCTTTCCTTTCCTTTCCTTTCCTTTCCTTTCCTTTCCCCTTTTTCCTTTCCCCTTTGCCCTTTCTCCTTTGCCCTTTCTCCTTTGCCCTTTCTCCTTTCTTTTCCTTTCCTTTCCTTTCCCCTTTTTCCTTTCCTTTCCCCTTTTTCCTTTCCCCTTTTTCCTTTCCTTTCCCCTTTTTCCTTTCCCCTTTCCCCTTTCTTTTCTTCTTTTTCCTTTCCTTCCCTTCCATGGATGCTCCCTCATCCTGCAATATCCAGAGTGACAGGAGCCAAGGGAAGAGCAAAGCTCCTGGATGAGACTGGAAGAAACAACAGAAGAGGAGCTGGATTCTCACAGACACCAGGAGGGAAGGAGAACCCACCTCAGGAACGGCCGTGGGATGGTGTAAAATAAAATAAATCCTGGCTCCAATACAAAGCCCAAGTTTGCCTCCAACTCGAGGTCTCCCAATCCCAGCCCCCTTCGCTCTGCCCGTAACTCAGAAGGAGGAATGATTTAAAAATTGGTTTTTACAAAAAAAAGAGTTGATTCAGTCCGAGCAGTCAGTGAAGGGAAGTTCAGCCCCGGATCTCCGGCGGGTCGGGACATAAGGGATTGATTGCTCCAGCTTGGATAATCTCCACGGCTCCCAGGCCCCACTGAAGTGGTTTCCAAGAGCTAAAGCCTCGGATCAGCCTGTCAAAGCCTGGGAAAGCCACAGAGAACACGCTGGAAGTGGGAGCCTGCCCTTGGAAGCCCAGAGCGTGCACACACCGAATTAATAACGCAGCGGCAACCCCGAGCTGCTCCCCCAAGCCCACCCCAAAGGCCCCGCACCCCAACGCCCCCACAGCCCCTTCCCTGCAATTAAACCCCAAGAGAAAGGAAAAGTCCGGGTGAAATCTGATTTTTCACGCTCTAAGTGCACTTAGGATCAGAGTTGTTGGGTTGTGAGGACCAAACCCCTCTTTTCCAGCACAGGAATGTGGTCAAAGCACCTCCCATGGGAACAACCCCAAATCCCATCCCCAGTGCCAAGGCCTCGAGCTCAGCTCTGGGAATTCCTCTGTTCCAGTGCACAAACCTGACCTGCTCAGCTGGAATTCCTAAAGCAGGGATAAAATTAAAAAAAAAAATAAAATAAAAATAAAGAAAATATATAAATAAAATTTAAAAAATTAAAATAAATATAAAATAAAATAAATATCATATAAAATAAAATAAAATAAAATAAATAAAATAAAATAAAATAATAAATAAATAAAATAAAAATAAAATAAAATAAAATAAAATAAAATAAATAAAAAACAAAACAAAACAAAATAAAATAAAATAAAATAAAATAAAATAAAATAAAACAAAACAAAATAAAATAAAATAAAATAAAATAAATAAAAATAAAATAAAATAATAAAATAAAATAAAACAAAATAAAATAAATAATAAATAAAATAAAATAAAATAAATAAAGTAAATAAAACGTGCCCTCAGCCCAGAGCACTGAGGGATAATTCAGATTTAGGAGCTGGCCGCGCTGGTTTGGAGCGACATCACAGCGACTGGAGCCTGACAGATAAGAACAGGCAGCAAAACCCAAGCTCAATCCTTCCAAAGCCTCTGCCACGGGAATGGGCTGCACGTCAGGCAGGACACGCCTGTGATCCGCTGGATGTCACCACGGCACAGAGCCCAGAGCGGGGACAGGAGCTCTCGCCAGGAAGGGCATTTCTGTGGCTTTCCTCTCTTTATTTCTGCACCTGTGGAACCCAAATCAACTGGAACCCAAATCAACTGGAACCTGAATCAACTGGAACCCAAATCAACTGGAACCCAGAACAACTGGAACCCAAATCAACTGGAACCCAGAACAACTGGAACCCAAATCAACTGGAATCCAGAACAGTTGGAATCCAGAACAACTGGAATCCAAATCAACTGGAATCTGAATCAACTGGAATCCAAATCAACTGGAATCCAGAACAACTGGAATCCAAAACAGCTGGAACCCAGAACAACTGGAATCCAAAACAACTGGAACCCAAATCAACTGGAACCCGAATCAACTGGAATCCAAATCAACTGGAATCCAGAACAACTGGAATCCAGAACAACTGGAATCCGAATCAACTGGAATCCAAAACAACTGGAATCTGAAACAACTGGAATCTGAATCAACTGGAATCTGAATCAACTGGAATCCAGAACAACTGGAATCCAAATCAGCTGGAATTCAGAATAACTGGAATCTAGAACAACTGGATACCAAATCAACTGGAATCCAGAACAACTGGAATCCAAAACAACTGGAGTCCAAAACAACTGGAATCCAGAACAGCTGGAATCCAAAACAACTGGAATCCAAATCAACTGGAATCCAAATCAACTGGAATCCAAAACAACTGGAATCCAGAACAACTGGAATCCAAAACAACTGGAATCCAGAACAGCTGGAATCCAGAACAGCTGGAATCCAGAACTGGAATCCAGAACTGGAATCCAGAACAGCTGGAATCCAGAACAGCTGGAATCCAAAGCAACTGGAATCTGAAACAACTGGAATCCAGAACAGCTGGAATCCAGAATAGCTGGAATCCAGAACAGCTGGAATCCAGGGCCAGGTTGGACACTGGGGCTTGGAGCACCCTGGTCCAGGGGTGCTGTCCCAGCACTGGATGAACTTGAAGGTCCCTTCCAACCCCAACCACTCCACGGTTCTCTGATTAACTGTAGAAATTGCTGCCCTTTAAGGAACTTGAGCCAAGTTGCTCTTTTTTATTTTTAATCTTCTGCTCCTGATGACGTGGGAAGGGGACAGAGGGAAACCAGGGCCACCAGATCCCCCTGTGAAGGAGAATCCCCTACAAAGCCCGGCCTACCAAGGCCTGCTCACCCCATAAATGGATTTTGTCAACCTTTCCACAGCAGAGACGCACTCAGCCCATATGGAATCCTCCTTCAGCCTTCCTAAAGCAAACCTGGGGCAGCGAAACCAGAGCCTGGACCCAAGTTATGCCCTAAACCCAGAATTCATCACCTGCCACTTCCTTTAGAATGCAAACAAGGAGTTATTGGGGCACCAGGACCAGAGAAAATCCCACATTTCTTGACCAGGAGCGCAATGATCCAAGCTGACCCCTCACGGCCACAGCAGTTCCCCCACGCTCCTGCTCCAGGAAATTCAGGCAAAAAGGGATTGTTGGAACCCTAGATGCTAAGAATTTTAGACTTTAGGTCTGTGAAAAGCACAGACCCTCAAGAGAACCCAGAGCTTCCAAGAAAGCTTCCAAAATTAATTGGTAACAATGGGAGTATGAGTGTATAGTTCGAATAGAAGTGTGTAATATCACCTAGTAAAAAAACATAGAGGTTAAAGTTTTAAAACATAGTAATATATAAAAGACAAGATGAGAGTTTTAGAGCCCTTCTTCTTCACAAGTTAAAGTAGTATTTTATGATTAGACCAAAAAGTCCACATTACCAGACATAAATAATTGGTTATTAAGTTAAAAATAAAAATAATGTAAATATCATTTCTTAAATAGATAGGTTTTCCTTAAAAGACCTTATCAAAATAAACACAGAGCCATTTCAGTAAAATACTGTAAAACTCACAACTTATAAGAGTATGATATAAATAAAAGATAATAAAATCCAAAAACAAAATGTCATCTCAAACACTTTCAATCCCAACCTGAAGAGAAAAAAAAAAAAAAAAAAACCCAAAACACAAAAAAAAAAAACAAACACAAAAAAAAAACACAAAAAAAAAAAAAAAACACCAAAAAAACCAAAACCAAACAAACAAAAAAAAATCAAGAAGGGGTTCGTGCAGTTCCAAGGGGTTTTCTGCAGGTTCAGGTTGATGCCAGGATGGAAAAGGAGCCCTGGGACTCCTCACCCGTCCCATCCCTGCTCTGGATGTTCCAAGGCTGAGCTGGGACACACAACTGACAAATCTCCACCAAATTACTCCAGAGCTGCCCCCACGAAGAACCATCAGGCGAGACAGGACAGGAAAAATCCATTTTTCCACATGGAAAACCAGACACTGAACAATCCTAGAGCCAAAGCGAGCAGCTGCCTCCGCCTTGCGCCAGCTCCGCGTCCTTGGACGTCCGTGTCCATCCTGTGTCCCTGCAGGAGCAGCCTGTGGCCACCCCACAGCCCCCAAAAATGGGCAGAAGGTGGAAAAAACCTCTTAGGAGGGCAAAATCTGAAGTGTCTCCTAAATAAAACTGTGACCGATGCCTAAATATTCCACAGGGATGGAAAAAACCCAAGGGGAGCCCAGCACCTGCCAGGTTGGTAGCCCTGAGCACAGCGGGGTGGCCATCGAGGACAGGACTCACCTGGGAGCCTCTCCCAGGGGGAATGGGGCAGGAGAAAGGACAAAGGGAGGCCAGCCGTGCTCCCAAAAACCATTCCAGGTGGCTGCAGGAGGAAAATTAACTAAATAACGGAGGGGTGGGCTTGGAAGAGGTGGATGAGGCACTGGTGAGCTCTGGGGAGAAGGCTGAACGCTCCTTCCGCCACCATTCCCTTGGGAATGCAACAGAAGTGTCCAGGAATGGGAATTCCAACCCAAACTCCAGCCACGGACACACCTGGAGGTGTCCAGGGATGAGGTGACCGAGATGTCCCTGCTCCATCTCCATCTCCATCTCCATCTCCATCTCCATCTCCATCTCCATCTCCATCTCCATCTCCATCTCCATCCCATCATGTGTTCCCTGCTTGCCTCAACCCCCATTCCCTTGGGAATGCAACAGAAGTGTCCAGGACTGGGAATTCCATCCCAAACTTCAGCCAGGGACGAGGTGACCGAGATGTCCCTGCTCCATCTCCATCTCCATCTCCATCTCCATCTCCATCTCCATCTCCATCCCACCACGTGTTCCCTGCTTGCCTCAACCCCCATTCCCTTGGGAATGCAACAGAAGTGTCCAGAAATGGGAATTCCATCCCAAACTCCAGCCATGGACACACCTGGAGGTGTCCAGGGACAAGGTGACCGAGATGTCCCTGCTCCATCTCCATCTCCATCCCACCACGTGTTCCCTGCTTGCCCGTGGGGATGGTGGGACAGGGCTGGAGCTCCACGGGGCTTTGTAAGCCACGGTGGGACCAGGGGAAGTTTCTGAGGTTTTCCTGCTCTTGGAGCTTGTCCAGCCTGGAAGAACTTGGCATTTCTCACCCCCCCAATCCCTCTGGAGTGAGACTCATCCAACAGCACCTTCTGGAAGCTCTCCAGCTCCCACCAGAGCCACTCCTGAGCCTTCCAGACACATCAGCCTCACCTTGAGAGGCAGAATCCCGGCCCTGGCCGCCAACATTTTCATCAGAATCCCAAAAAGCAGCAAAACGCAGCAAAAATCATCTCCAAAGGCCGCAGTGCTCTGTAGCCGAGCCCAGGAAATGTGGAAGGCATTAAAGCCTCACTTTCCCTCGGCAGAGGGGGAACGTGGACCTATAAACAACGCCTTGGAGGCATTTCAGCAGCTCCATCTACACAGGGGCCTTCTTTTACGATGATTTTTTAAGTCAATCAGAAATCGGCGGGGCCAGGAAGCCATAAATTCGGCTTAAAAGGGAGAAAAGCAAATAAATGCTTGGAGGAAGGGGAAGAAAAAGAAAATGGGAATCACTGGAGGCTTCCAAAGCCTTGTTTGTTTGTGATAAAGCTCAGCTGTACACAAGCTGTCCCAGCAGTGACATTTCCCTGCAGTGGCACCACGGGGAGCGGCGAGCAAGGGGGTCTGTCAACATTTTATCAGCAGCAACTGTTCCCAGCGCTTTACGAGGCACAAAAGCTCCTTCTCCTCAGCCTCGTGGCTGCTCGGGATGGGAAGGCTCTGACTCAGAGCAAATTACTGGGATTTAAAAACCACATCACACAGAGCGGGGCTTTGGTACCGGGGAGGGAAAGGGGAGAGGACGTGGCACCCAAAATCTGGAGTTCCGAGGGGAAAACGTCTCCCAAAAAGCTCTTTGGGGTATATGGAACAAGCTGGGGAGTCCCAGCGTGGACATTAAGGCTCCATAAGCCAAGAAATGATAAAATGAGGGAAATAATCCAATTAGCCAACTCATCCTGTCCTTATTTCTACATAAAATAAAAGCACAGTGTAAAATTAAAGACTCCAAGGTGGGCAGAGCTTTGCAGAGAAAATCCCTGCAGAGCAACAGGAGAGGAGGAAGATGGGATTTGTGGAATAAAGACAGAGAGTGCCTGCAGTGGTGTCCAGTCCTTGGCCACAATCCCACAGGAACTGCAGGATTGAGCCCCAGCGCCTGGGGACACCTGGGAGCACTCCCAGATTCCAGAGGTTTCCATAAAACAGGGAAGAGCCAGAGCCAGGGCTGGGCCACGTGCGCCCTCCATAAATCCCATCATCCCTGCCTGGGGGATGGGATTTCATTGTCCCTGCTGGTGGAAGAGCTAATCCAAGTCTCCCTGGATGGGATAAATCCGCATTCCAGGACCGTGATCTCACAGAAGAACCTCCCCATCTTGAGGCCCTGCACACAAAGCTCAGGGCATGGACAGGAGACTTCAGCACCTTCACCAGATCCCAAAGCTTCCCACCACGAGCCCTTCACTCCTCCCTGCCAGGCTGGAATTCCCAGATTTGCTGTGGCTGCCCCTGGATCCCTGGCAGTGCCCAAGGCCAGGTTGGATCCACCTGGGACAGTGGGAGGTGTCCCTGCCCATGGATGGGGTGGGAATGGGTGGGATTTGAGGTCCCATCCATGCAAAGCATTCCATGGTTCTGTGAAATCACCACATCCCAAGGACCCCATGGAAGAGTGGGACAAGGATGGTACTGCCCAGGTAGGACAGGGGGAGACCCGTGATGAGGTCAGGGGCTGGGGCATCCCAGAGGAAAAGGCTCCTGAAGGAACCTTCAGTCCCCACAGGAGGTCACCAGGAAGGTGCAGGAGCAAAACACGACTGGTCCTTACTGGAAAGCCCCCAGAGGTTCTGCAGCCTCATCCACGCAGGTTTCTGAGGTAACACCCCAAGAAAAGCCTGGCCTAAAAGTGGGAGCAGGAGGTTAAAGGAGACTTCCCCTGGCTGTGCCCTACAAACCAAACCTCGCGCTCCCTCGGGCTCCTCCCAGCTGGAGCTCCAGTGCAACACACGGGGCTGAGCAGCACCATGCAGGGTGGGCTCTGCACAATCCTGGAATGCCTTGGGTGGGAAGGGGCCCTAAACCCCACCCCATCCACGGCAGGGACAGCTCCCACTGTCCCAGCTGGATCCAACCCCAGCGTCCAACCTGGCCTTGGGCACTGCCAGGGATCCAGGGGCAGCCACAGCAAATCTGGGAATTCCAGCCCAGCCCCTCCCCACCCTCCCAGCCAGCAATTCCTTGCCAAGATCCCAGCCCAATCTCCCCTTTCCCACTGGGAGCCATTCCCTGGCTCCTGTCCCTCTGTCCCTTGTCCCCAGTCCCTCTCCAGCTCTCCTGGAGCCCCTTCAGGGACTCTGAGCATTCCCTGGATTTTTCCCTTCTCCAGGGGAACATTCCCAGCTCTGCCAGCCTGGCTCCAGAGCAGAGGGGCTCCAGCCCTGGAAGCACTTCCATGACCTCCTCTGGGCTCTCTCCAGCAGCTCCACTTTGTATTTCTCATTCCAGGCCATGAGATGCCTCCCAACAGACCACATGGAGGGTCAGGGCCGCTCCAACCTTCCAGGTTTGTGTCCAGCTCCGGAAGGCCAAGGAACAGCTCCTCTCCCTGTGCACTTTCTGCAGTCAGCTCTCCACGGGGAACGCCCCACGTGTGCATCCCTGGCCCCACACGAGCTCCCTTCCCAAAGGAGACCTGCAGTAGCTGCAAACACAAACTCTCCCAGCTGCAGCTGCACCAACAGCCCCACTCCCCAGCCACCCCTGAAAGGGGACATGTGGAAAACTCCCATTTACGGGGCCAGCGCCCCTCTGTGAAACAGCCAAGCGGGCACAGGTGGCCGATAAAAGCGCACTTCAACAGCCACGCTTGCAAAAGAAATTTATAAGAGTGAGCAAAGCTCGCAGCCTTTTAATTGCATGTCAAATGCTGGGCTCCGAGAACTAAACCAGATTCCTGCAGGCTGTGCCAAGTGCTTCCAGATATTCCGTGTCTGGAGCGGATCCCGCTGCTACCAAGGGGTTAAAACTCAGCCTCTGAGGCCGGGGAAGCTTGAAGGCAATGCCACCAACCCTGAAGGAAAGCAGAGAACGTTTCTGCCAGCTTTGTTCCAAATAAAAGGTTATTAAAAACAGCCCCAGCCGCTGTTAACAGGAACGGCCCGACGAGGAGACGTTTACAAAGCAGCTGAACTTGTAAATAAATGGAATTAATACCCAGCAAATTCCTTTGATCCACAGGACACGAATTCCCTTTCCCTGCAGAGCTGCTCATTAATAGTTCCATGTTCCACTTGTGTCACTCGCCAGCGAGCCCGAAGGAAAACACTTCAACTCACAAAGAGACCTCCAGCTCCTCCTGTGCCAGAGCATTTCTGGTCATGGAGATCTCCAGCTCCTCCTGTCCCAGTGCATTTCTGGTCACTGAGATCTCCAGCTCCTCCTGTGCCAGAGCATTTCTGGTCACAGAGATCTCCAGCTTCTCCTCTGCCAGTGGATTTCTGGTCACTGAGATCTTCAGCTTCTCCTGTTCCAGGTTCTCCAGTGCCAGTGCATTTCTGGTCACAAAAAGATCTCCAGTTTTTCCTCTGCCAGTGGATTTCTGGTCACAAAGAGATCTCCAGTTTTTCCTCTGCCAAGGAATTTCTGATCACAGAGAGATCTCCAGCTCCTCCTGTCCGAGTGCATTTCTGGCCACTGAGATCTCCAGTTGTTCCACTGCCAGAGCATTTCTGGTCATGGAGATCTCCAGTTTTTCCAGTGCCAGTGTATTTCTGGTCATGGAGATCTCCAGGTTCTCCTCTGCCAAGGGATTTCTGGTCACAAAGAGATCTCCAGATTGTCCTGCTCCAGGTTCTCCTGTGCCAGTGCATTTCTGGTCACAAAGAGATCTCCAGGTTCTCCTGCTCTAGATTATCCAGTGCCAGTGCATTTCTGATCACAAAGAGATATCCAGGTTCTCCTCTGCCAGTGGATTTCTGGTCATGGACATCTCCAGATCCTCCTCTGCCAGAGCATTTCTGGTCACAGAGAGATCTCCAGGGTCTCCTCTGCCAAGGGATTTCTGGTCACAAAGAGATCTCCAGATTCTCCTGCTCCAGGTTCTCCTGTGCCAGTGGATTTCTGGTCACTGAGATCTCCAGGTTCTCCTGCTCTAGATTATCCAGTGCCAGTGCATTTCTGATCACAAAGAGATCTCCAGTTTTTTTCAGTGCCTGTGCATTTCTGGTCACAGAGAGATCTCCAGCTCCTCCTGTGCCAGAGCATCTCTGGTCACAGAGATCTCCAGTTTTTCCAGTGCCAGAGCATTTCTGGAGATTTCCAGGTTCTCCTCTGCCAGTGGATTTCTGGTCACAGAGAGATCTCCAGTTTTTCCAGTGCTAGCAGATTTCCTGTCACAAAGAGATCTCCAGTTTTTCCTCTGCCAAGGAATTTCTGGTCACAGAGAGATCTCCAGGTCCTCCTGTGCCAGAGCATTTCTGGTCATTGAGAGATCTTCAGGTTCTCCTCTGCCAATGGATTTCTGGTCACTGGGATCTCCAGCTTGTCCTCTGCCAGTGGATTTCTGGTCACTGAGATCTCCAGTTTTTCCAGTGCCAGAGCATTTCTGGTCACAAAGAGATCTCCAGGTTCTCCAGTGCCAGTGGATTCTGGTCACTGAGATCTCCAGGTTCTCCTCTACCAAGGAATTTCTGGTCAAAAAGAGATCTCCAGTTTTTCCAGTGCTAGTAGATTTCCTGCCACAAAGAGATCTCCAGTTTTTCCTCTGCCAAGGAATTTCTGGTCACAGAGAGATCACCAAGTTCTCCTGTGCCAGTGGATTTCTGGTCACTGGGATCTCCAGGCTCTCCTCTACCAATGGATTTCTGGTCACAGAGATCTCCAGGTTCTCCTCTACCAATGGATTTCTGGTCACTGGGATCTCCAGCTTCTCCTCTGCCAAGGGATTTCTGGTCACAAAGAGATCTCCAGGTTCTCCTGCTCCAGGTTCTCCTGTGCCCGTGCATTTCTGGGAAGCCCTGGGGGAGGCTGATGGGGAGCAGCAGCAGCAGCAGGAAGAGGACACTGAGGGAATTCTCCACTCAGAGGCAGGTGAGGCCCTGGAATGGATTCCCAGAGCAGCTGTGGCTGCTCCATCCCTGGAGGTGTCCACGGCCAGGCTGGAGCACGCTGGGATAGTGGAAGGTGACCCTGCCCATGGAATGGGATGCATTGAAGGCCCCTTCCAACCCAAAGCACGCCGGGATTCCGGGATTCCTCTCAGCAAAGTGCTCACAGGTATTCCGGCAAAATATTCAACTTTCCCCAAAGTCCCAGCAGCCAACGTTTGAGACACAGCCCAAAGGCCTCAGAGCTCCCTGGAGCACCTGGAGATTGGGATCTGCCCTTGGCATCGCTGCAGGGCCAGGGGTTCTTCCCTGCAGGAGCTCTGCCCCTCTGATCCCAGCCCTGAGCCAGCCCCGGGGCCATGGGGGCCTCTGCAAACCCCAAGACACCCAAACCCCCCCAGCCCATCCACAGCATTCCTGGGGCACCTCTGGAATCATGGAGAGCCCAGGGAGGAGACGCCAGGGGAGTCCTCGTCCCAGCTGATCCCAGTCTAGGCTGGGCCTAAATTCCAGAATAGTCTTGTTGTTTTTGTCCTTCTCTGTGCTGTGAGGTGGAAGGGGAGGGACGAGGACACAGCACCAATAAATTCAGCCAGCCCTGGGTGCACAGAGAGGTGACCTGGCCACCTTCCCCTGGGACCAGCCACAAATCCCTGGAGAGGAGCCAGCCCCGGCTGCAGGACAGGAGCACATCCATGTCTGGGCAGGTTTCCCACTCAGAATCCAGGGAACCAAGGCACAGAGGTGGAAAATTCCTCCAGCTTCTCTCCATGCTGCCACACTCCCCCAGCACCAGCTCCTCCCGAGGATGACAAGGCAGAGATGGATTTTTCCAAGTTTTAATGGAACGTGGATGGAAAGGAACAACAGAGGCTGCAAAGAGGCAAAGCAGAACAAAAGGAGAGGAAAAAGCAAATCTGGGTTAAGTTGGAAATAGGGGGAAAAGTACTGGAAAGAGGAAGAATCCAGGAGATGTGAACCTTCATGGACACATCAGCAAGTGGAGAAGAGGGTGCTGGTCTAGAGGGCAAATTAACAGGAGGGACAAGTTATCAGAGCAATAATTATCACAGAATCATGGAATGGGTTGGGATGGAAAGGATTTTAGGATCATCCCATTCCCACCCCATCCATGGCAGGGACACCTCCCACTGTCCCAGGTGGATCCAACCCCAGTGTCCAACCTGGTCTTGGGCACTGCCAGGGATCCAGGGGCAGCCACAGCAAATCTGGGAATTCCAGCCCAGCCCCTCCCCACCCTCCCAGCCAGGAATTCCTTCAAAAGATCCCAGCCCAATCTCCCCTTTCCCAGTGGGAGCCATTCCCTGCCTCCTGTCCCTCTGTCCCTTGTCCCCAGTCCCTCTCCAGCTCTCCTGCAGCCCCTCCAGGGGCTCTGAGCATTCCCTGGATTTTTCCCTTCTCCAGGGGAACATTCCCAGCTCCCTCAGCCTGGCTCTGGAGCAGAGGGGCTCCAGAATCCCAGAATGGGTTGGGTTGAAAGGGACCCTAAAGTCCATCCAATCCCAATCCCATCCATGGCAGGGACACCTCCCACTGTCCCAGGTGGATCCAACCCCAGTGTCCAGCCTGGCCTTGGGCACTGCCAGGGATCCAGGGGCAGCCACAGCTGCTCTGGGAATTCCATCCAGCCCCTCCCCACCCTCCCAGCCAGGAATTCCTTCCCAACACCCCATGGAAGGTTCCAGTTCCCACAGCCCGGCTGCCACAACCCCAGAGCAGCCCAGGGGTAAGAACTGCTCCTCTCCAGAACCTTCCTTTGCTCAGCCCAGGACTTTCCACGGCCTTTGGAGATGTTCTCCTGAGGGAAGAGGCCACAGTTGAGACATCCAGAGCTCGGTCCCCAGCAGGATCCTGAGGACAAAGCGTCGGGAACGCGACAATCCCAGGAAACCCCAAACACTCAACGCCTGGGAAGCGTTCCCATCCCTGCCTGGGAACTCTGATCCCCAGTGCCAAGCAGGAACAGCTTCCCAAGGGCTTCCCAACTGCTCTGGGAAGCTGGAAAAATGGGAAAAAAAACCAACCCTGGAGCAGAAGATGCCCCAAGAGGAAATCTTTGCTTGTTTTTAACGGGCACACCAAGGGAAAGAGGGCTCAGGGGGATGGGGATCAGTGGGGAAGCAGCAGAAATGGGATTTTACCTGCACAGGGAAGCACAACTCCCTCAGCCTCTGCCTTCAGGGAGGAGGTTAAACACCAACACCTGCAGACACCTCCTGCTCCTCCCTCTGGACACACAGGAGCAGTTTCTGCCCCACACCTCCCCCCTCCCACCCATCCCAGCACCAGACACAGCAAACACCCCGAGGCAGCTGCATCCCACAGCTTTTCCTCTTCCTCTTCCCAAGATCTGGCTTGAGTTTTTCCCTACAAATGCTTCTTAAACTCTTCCCAAATCTGCCTGAGGCATCTGCCTGTGGCTCTGTGCCCTCTGCTCCTGCTGCACACTTGGAATGCCAGGGAAAATCCCTGCAGCCCAGCAGGATCATCTCCAGCAGGCTGTTCCCACCCAGCCATATCCTTTTCTGAATGTTTTGGGGTTTTTTTTTTTTGCCTAATTCCCGAGTTTTGAAAGGCCTGAGATGCCCAGAGGATGTGTCTGTGGAAGGTGTTTGCAACAGCAGGAATGGGAACACATCAGGACCCACAATTCCCTCCCAAACCTGCAAAGGAAATGGGGGAATCCCCATCCCTGGGGGATTCAAAATCCCTGTGGATGTGGCACGTGGGGACATGGGGCAGTGGTGGCCTGGGCAGTGCTGGGCTCAGATCTCACAGGGCTTTCCCACCTAAACAATCCTAAGGCACAGGTGAGCTTGGCCCAGGTCAACACCCACCCCCAAAATGCAGAGATTTTAACTGAAAACCCCAAATCCCACCTTCCCTGGAGATATGGGATCAGGGAACATCCCTGGTGCTGCTGGAGCTCCTTCACCCTGCTGCATCCCAGCCTTTCCCAGCCTCCCTGAGGAACCAAAAGTGATGAGCAGCAGATGGAGACCCCAAATCAAATCCACTGGGATGTCCCAGCCATCTCCTCCCTGTCCTGCTCCAAAAAAAAACCAGGAAAGGGGAACAAAGCTGTTCCTCCTGGCCTGGAGGAAGTGAAGGACATTTTCCCTGAAATGAAAGCTGCTCTAAATTTGCCATAGATGGGAATTGGAAGAATATGTGGAGAGGTTTAAACGCCCTGAGCCTGGCAGCAGAACTTGGGGGTTTTGTAAAAAAACTTGGAGGGAAGAGAAGCCTTGGGCTGCTGCTGGATCCCCTCGGGGGCTGCTGCAGCACCTGGCTGCAATTTGTCCCAAAGTGTCACGGGAAGGGCAGGCAGCTCGGCACTGCTCCCTGAAAAACAGAGCCACCATTCCCTGAAAAATGAACCAGCATTCCCTGAAAACAGAGCCACCATTCCCTGAAAAATGAACCAGCATTCCCTGAAAAATGAACCAGCATTCCCTAAAAACAGAGCCACCATTCCCTGAAAAATGAACCAGCATTCCCTGAAAAATGAACCAGCATTCATTGAAAACGGAGCCACCATTCCCTGAAAACGGAGCCACCATTCCCTGAAAAATGAACCAGCATTCCCTGAAAACAGAGCCACCATTCCCTGAAAAATGAACCAGCATTCCCTGAAAACGGAGCCACCATTCCCTGAAAAATGAACCAGCATTCCCTGAAAATGGAGCCACTACTCCCTGAAAAATGAACCAGCATTCCCTGAAAATAGAGCCACCATTCCCTGAAAAATGAACCAGCATTCCCTGAAAACAGAACTGCCATTCCCTGAAAACAGAGCCACCATTCCCTGAAACTAGAGCCACCATTCCTTGACAATTGCATTAGCATTCCCTGAAAACGGAGCCACCATTCCCTGAAAACAGAACTGCCATTCCCTGAAAACTGAGCCACCATTCCCTGAAAACAGAATTGTCATTCCCTGAAAATGGAGCCACCATTCCCTGAAAACAGAACTGTCATTCCCTGAAAACAGAGCCACCATTCCATGAAAATTGAGCCACCATTCCCTGACAATTGAATTAGCATTCCCTAAAAACAGAGCCACCATTCCCTGAAAACTGAGCCACTATTCCATGAAAATGGAACCACCATTCTCTGAAAACAGAACTGGCATTCCCTGAGAACAGAATCACCATTCCCTGACAATGGAGCCACCATTCCCTGAAAATGGAGCCACCATTCCCTGAAAAATGAACCAGCATTCCCTGAAAAGAGAACTGCCATTCCCTGAAAACTGAGCCACCATTCCCTGAAACTAGAGCCACCATTCCTTGACAATTGCATTAGCATTCCCTGAAAACGGAGCCAGCATTCCCTGAAAACAGAACTGTCATTCCCTGAAAACTGAGCCACCATTCCATGAAAACTGAGCCACTATTCCATGAAAACGGAGCCACCATTCTCTGAAAACAGAACTGGCATTCCCTGAAAGCAGAGCCACCATTCCCTGAAAAATGAACCACCATTCCCTGAAAACCGAGCCACCATTCCATGAAAATGGAGCCACCATTCCCTGAAAATGGAGCCACCATTCCCTGACAATTGAATTAGCATTCCCTAAAAACGGAGCCACCATTCCCTAAAAACGGAGCCACCATTCTCTGACAACCAAACCACCATTCCCTGAAAACGGAGCCACCATTCCCTGACAACCAAACCACCATTCCCTGAAAACGGAGCCACCATTCCCTGACAACCAAACCACCATTCCCTGAAAACGGAGCCACCATTCCCTGACAACCAAACCACCATTCCCTGAACCCTGATCGGCTGCGCCTCGGCTGGAACAAGCCCAGCCCTCAGCACGGACCCATCTCCATCTGCTTCCAGCCCCAGGGTGAATTCCCTGGGGATCGGAGCCGTTCCCTTCCCTGGGGATCGCTCCCAGGGCTCGCTGGGAATTCCAGGGCAGCGACATTCCCAAAAAGGGGATTTTGGCCCTACTGGCACCCTGCTGCACGCGCTCCATCCCTCGCAGGAAGGATCAAGTTTCGCCCACCTGGACCTAAAGCCAAAATCTGAGCTGGGGGGCAGTTTGGGGTGGGCGTGGCACACGGAGTATCGGGATTTTGCCACATCCAGCACGTGTTTGGCAGCTCCAGGTGAGGACCTGGAGACTCTGAGCTCCCTGGCACAGTCCTTGGCACGGGAACGGGATGGGATTGAAGGTCCCTTCCCACCCAAACCATTCCAACGCCACGTCTGTGGGACACCAGGAATGCTCCCAAAACCTCCTCGGATTCCTCCACATCTCCAGAGTCCCAGGGCAGGAGCAGTGCCCAGCTGGAGAGCACGGAGAGGTCAAACCCCTCCCCGTCACCAAAACCACCCGTGGAATTTTTAAGAGGAGAAAGCTGGGAAAACCCAGTCCATTTAAAAGGTTTATGAGCAGACACATTTTTATTATTTTTAGTGAATTTATCATCCTGGGCAGCAGCATCCTGGTGGGAGCCATTCCCAGGGATTTTTGAGTGGATTCCATCACCTCTCCTGGCGGGGCCGTGCTGCCCAGAGCCCTGAGCTCCTCCACACCAAATCAGGCACAAATTGAGTTTATTGTGGGGTCAGTCTGAGCTGCCTCAGCCCCAGAGCCACGGGATCCTGGTGCCCCTGGGAGCAACTTCCCAGCCTCCAAAGAGAAACCAGGAGAAGCGAGAGCAGGAAAAATCACAGTGCCCAACCCAAAAATCACAGTCCAGGCTGGATGAAAGGAGGTTCAGGGCTCCTCTTTCCCAGCTGAAATCCCACAAACACAACTCCTGAGGGCTCTAAGGAAGGAGCAAGGACTGCTCCTGCTTCAACTTGGCACTTTCCCTTTGCCTAATTATTCAGTATTAATAATGAATAATTATTAATTCTATCACAGGGGGTTGGAAGATGTCCAAGGCCAGGCTGGATTTGCTTTGGAGCACCCTGGGATGTGGAAGTTGTCCCTGCTCACAGCAGAAGGCTGGAACTGGATGATCTTAAAGGCTCCTCCCAACCCAAACCATTCCATGCCTGAATTATTTCCAACGTCTCTGCATGTCAAGACTTTCAAAAGGTCTAAAAGGCAACCACACAAAAAGCTGGGCCAGCACGTGGTTGCCCTGTAGTTAAACTCTGGATTTTCTGTGCCCAGGGAACGTGGATCCACTGCTGGGATCCCCCAGGCCCCACGGCCCTTCCTCACCCAGATGCTGAAATAAAAAAGGCCATGATTTAGCAGTTTCATTTCTGAGGTCATAAAAGGAATTGAGAGGGATGCCCATTTATTAATAAACTTCCTATGGAGTATAAATTTTCAACGCAGACTTAAAGGCACAGAACTGCTGTTAAATAAACAGTGAAACCTTCCCAGAACGCCAGGAAACGGGGAATAAAAAGCCCTTTTATGACAATAAGCACGTTTGCACTGCAGTTCTGTGATGTGGGAGGGAGCAGAGGGGAAGCACGAGGAAGGGCAGGAGCTGCTGAGATCTGCACAAAGCCCTCAGCACCTCCCCAGATGTGTCCTGCACTCCCAGACGTTCCCGGTTGCTTTTCCCCATCCACGGCGCCGAGGGAATCACATTTCACCTCAAGCTCCTGGCCTGACACTTCACTCCAGGAGCCACTTCAAAAACCCTCCCCAGCTCTCAGGTCATTCCCATCTCCTCCTGCTCCTTCCTCCTGTAGCTCCCAGCCCATCCCAAGACATCCCTGGTACCGCTGGGGGTCCCGGAGCGCGAGCAGGGGGCGGCGCACGGTGACAGAGCCCACGAAGCGCCACCTCCTCCTGCCTCTGGGATTTCTCACACCTCATCTCCAGAGCCCAGGGAGTGAAGAAAACCCAGAAGTCCCGAATTTCAAAGGTTGGGCTTGGTGCTCTTGGAGGCCTTTCCGGGCCTGGATGGATCCGGGGGGCGGTGACGGGAGCGGAGGCTCCGGCTCGGGGGAAGACGCTCGGGGAGCGTCTCAAAAAGCTCAAAAAGCTTTTTTGTCTCAAAAAGCTTCCAGATCAAACACCAGTGGCAAGCCATGGCTCCCCTGCCCGGAGAGGGCTGCTCAACACTCTTAAAATAACACATTTTGGGGCCAAGGCTTAATGAAAAAAGAGCAGGGGCTTCCAGAGCCGGCTGAGGTTTTCACCCAGCGCAAAACAAAAATAAAAAAAACCTCCTCCCCGTTTTCCTCGAGGAGGTTAAGCAGAGGATGCCGAGGGCAGAGCCCGGCAGAATTCCCACTGTCCATCCAGCTCCTCCTTGCCAGGGGGAAGGGGATGGCTGTGAACACCTCCTCAATTCTGACAGTGTTCAAACCAAGGCACTCGGAGCTCTCGCAGCGACTCCTCCCCATCCATCGTTTCTCCAGTGGGACACAGCATTCCCTGCGTTCTGGGAGCCTCTTCCCGAAATCCTGCAAGCCCAGCCCGTCCCTTCCCATCTCTCCAGCCCCAAGGATGCATTTCCTCTCCTAAGACTTTAATATCCCAAGCAGACGAGCAGCAGGAGTGAAGATTAAGAAGGTCTCGTTCCTAAATTCGACTGGAAAATCAAATTCCTGCTTCCCAAACCTGCCCAGGAGCAGAAACCCCCATCCCATTATCCCCACCCCACTGTGGAAATCCTCCCAGCCACCAGAGCGCCCTTTCCAAAGGCTCTCCTGCTGCATCCAGGCCTAGAAAACTCCCATTTTTTAATAACCAGCCTTATTTTGACTTGTTAAGGCAAAGCCCCGGGAAGGGAGCTGGAAGCAGCGGGAAGTTCAGCTCCGGGGGTGCCCCTGGAAGTCCTGGGGCAGGATAAACCCCGGCCCCCGCCGAGCAGGAGCTTCCAGAGGCTCCAGCTGAGCCCAGCCTTGGCACGGGCACAGCACAGATCCCAGCCAGGGCTCTGTGACCTCTGGAAAACACGGGATGCCACTGGAGCGGTGACAGCCAGCACGGGGACGTTCCCTGCCTGGGAAAGGCACCGGGACCCAGCGGAGCCCAGAAGGATTCCAGCTGTGCTGCCCGGCCTCACCCAGAGCCCAGAAGGGCCAGGGATGATCAGGATCATTGGGATGATCAGGAGCACTGGGAACACGACCCAAAGTGACTTTTTGGAATGTTGTTCCAGGCTAGCAAAAGGCCACCAGGCAGTGTCAGGAGTCTGGGAAGTGTCCCTGTGGCCCCTGGAAGGGGGGAAATGTGGCTGTGTTTAGACAGAGCCCAGGGAGGGCCAGGATGTCCCAGGAATGCTGGAACACCTCGTGCCACATGCCAGGGATCCCAGCATTCCCAGGAAACAGCTCCAAGTGCCTCGTGTTCCACAGCCTGGATACAGCCACCTCCAAAGGGACAGCCTGGTTTGGGATGGGATGGGATGGGATGGGATGGGATGGGATGGGATGGGATGGGATGGGATGGTTTGGGATGGGATGGGATGGGATGGGATGGGATGGGATGGGATGGGATGGGATGGGATGGGATGGGATGGTTTGGGATGGGATCCCTGCCCAGGGTGGGAGATGTTCCCACTGGAGACCAGGAATCAGCCTCACCTGGAGCTTCGGGATGGGATCAGAGCAGCAGCTCCTGGACGAGGCTGGGAAATCTTCCCACCCTGGGGGCTCTGCTGCCCTTCCCATCCCCTCCTCATCCCCCATCCCCTTCCCCCAGAAGGAGGAGAAGGAGGAGGAGGAGAACAAGGAGGAGAAGAAGGAGGAGAAGGAGGAGAACAAGGAGGAGGACAAGGAGGAGGACAAGGAGGAGAACAAGGAGGAGGACAAGGAGGAGGATGAGGAGGAGAACAAGGAGGAGGACAAGGAGGAGAAGAAGGAGGAGGACAAGGAGGAGAAGAAGGAGGAGGACAAGGAGGAGAAGAAGGAGGAGAAGGAGGAGAACAAGGAGGAGGACAAGGAGGAGGACAAGGAGGAGAACAAGGAGGAGAACAAGGAGGAGGACAAGGAGGAGGACAAGGAGGAGAACAAGGAGGAGAACAAGGAGGAGCAGCCTCCACCCTAAAACCTCCATCTTGCCCTGTATCTATTACTGCATTCTAAACCCCTAAACTCTGAGTTTCCCAGCCTGTGATATCACACTCTTCTATCCAAACTCCACCCCACAATCCCAGTTCTGCCATTCCAGTCTGGAAGCTTCTCCACAGCCCCAGGTCAATGCAGAGCTCTCCTGGGGGTCAGCACAGAAGGTCTGGAACGCTCAGGGTTCCAACAATCCCCCATTCCCTCCCCCTGGATCCCACAGCCTCAGGTGCTGCTGAACTCACCCCAGCCTGAAGCTGCCTGGTCATGGAGATCTCCAGGTCCTCCTGGAGCACCCTCTGTGCTCCACAGGAACCCCAGACCTCTCCATGGCCTGTGCAATCCCAGCCTGCCACCATCCCTTTGGAGAAACCCCACAAAGATCCCCAGGCTGAGGCCCAGGGCCAGCACTGGAGTGGCTGCTGCAAAATCCCAGCCTGGGATCCAACCTTGAAACTGCACCTGGGGTTTGCCAAGGAAAAAAGCTCCAGGTGCTGGAGTTTCTCCTGTTTTCTCCGTGGATGTTGGGCAGAGCAGGAGTAAGAGCACCTGAACATGAGCCAGATTTTTTTTAAATGCCAATTTTCATTTAATCCTTAAGAAGACGCCGTGGTGGCACATTTTATGATTGAGCCAACGTATCAAAAATGAGTTTAAAATTCAAAAACAGCCGACAGACGCTCAGGACTCCACATGGAACCACTCCCTGGATTCCTGGGAAAAATCCACCTTAAATCCAGTTCACCACCCACGGGAACTTCCATCCTCAACCCAACTATAAACCCAGGGAGCTCAGGGTTCCATGGAAATCCAGACATCCCTAAAATCCTGCAGGACACAGCTGGCTGCTCCAAGCCTGGCTCCGGAGCCATCCCAGCATTTCCAGGGAATGCCAGCGAGCAGCTCCAGGCCGATTAACTGGGGAAAAGAACAAATCAAATCTCTCCCTTCACTGCCCACCCACAAGACTTTTCTCTCCCTAATTCCAGCTGCATTTTCATCCTGAGCTGCTGGAAGTTTCCAGAGTGGGGAAAAGCCACTGGACAGCAGCAGCTCCATGGATCCAGGGGTTATTTTATTCTGGAATTTTATTTATATGTTACTCTGGAATCTCTGTAGGCACAAGAGGCCACGTGAGACACGTGGAGGAGGCACTTGGGATGACCCACACGTGGCTCCCTGTGATCTCTGACCTGCAGGGCTGGGGTGGGAGGCCAGGAAAGGGATCCAAACCTGGATCTGCATCCCAGATTTCCCACGTGGATCTCTGTCTGTGGAGCTGCTGCTCACCCATGCTCTGAGGAGCCTCCTCCTCCTCTCCAGCTGATGGCTGGTGCTGCATTCCCACCTAAACCCCGGCAGCTCCTCGGTGTCCACGTCAGGTTTTGTCATCCAGAGCAGCTCTGGCTGCCCCTGGATCCCTGGAATGTCCAAGGCCAGGCTGGACACTGGGGCTTGGAGCCACCTGGGACAGTGGGAGGTGTCCCTGCCCATGGAATGGGGTGGATCATTTCTAAGGTTCCCTTCCAGCCCAAACATTCCACGATTCCATTATTCCCTTTTTCCCTTATTTCTGCCCTTTCTCATGGGACTTTTTGGAATTCCTGTTCCTTCCCAGCCACAGGGACCAAGGAAGGATCTTCCCAAAGAATTCAGCAGACTTTCCAGCAGACTCTCCCAATTTTTCCCTCTAAGTCCCTTTTATTTTTCATTTGAATGTCATATTTAACATCCTGAACTCAGAGTTCCAGGTTTTCCACTGTGTTCCCCAAATCCTTCATTCCCACACAAACATTCCCATGGTTTTTGACCAACCAAAATGTGTTCTTTGGGGAGATAATCCCAGAATCCTTAAGGCTGGAAAACACATAAGGAACACCACTGGTCATCCAGATTTGCTGTGGCTGCCCCTGGATCCCTGGCAGTGCCCAAGGCCAGGTTGGATCCACCTGGGACAGTGGGAGGTGTCCCTGCCCATGGATGGGGTGGGAATGGGATCATCTTTAAGGTCCTTCCCAATCCATTCACATTCCAGAGGGATTTTGGCTGCCAAGGAGGGAACATGAACTGACCCAGCCTCAGGGGACACAAACACCCCCAGCTGCTGGCACGAGGATGGAACATCACCTTCCACCCAGCACAGCTGGAATTCCAACTCCTCCTGCTGGACCAAACTCTTCCTGGATCGACCTGTCCCAATCCATCCTGGATCAATGGTCCCAACTCCCCCTGGATCCAGCCTGTCCCAATTCATCCTGGATCAACCTGTCCAAATTCATCCTGGATCAACCTATTCCAATTCCTTCTGGATCAACCTGTCCCAATTCCTCCAACTCCCCCTGGATCCAGCCTGTCCAAATTCATCCCGGATCAACCTATTCCAATTCATCCTGGATTAATCTGTCCCAATTCATCCTGGATCAACCTATTCCAAGTCCTCGTGGACCAACCAGTCCCAACTCTCCCTGGATCCAGCCTGTCTTAATTAATCCTGGATCAACCTGTCCCAACTCCCCCTGTATCAACCTGTCCAAATTCATCCTGTATCAACCTGTCCTGATCCATCCTGGATCAACAGTCCAAACTCCCCCTGGACCCAGCCTGTCCTAATTAATCCTGGATCAACCTGTCCCAATTCATCCTGGATCAACCTGTCCCAATTAATCCTAGACCCAGCCTGTCCTAATTAATCCTGGATCAACCTGTCCCAATTAATCCTAGACCCAGCCTGTCCTAATTAATCCTGGATCAACCTGTTCCAATTCCTTCTGGATCAACCTGTCCCAACTAATCCTGGACCCAGCCTGTCCTAATTAATCCTGGATCAACCTGTCCCAATTAATCCTGGATCAGCCTGTCCCAACTCCCCCTGTCCAAACCAAAATCCCACCTATCCAAGCCCAGCTCTGCTGCTGCATCCCGGTGATTCCCATAAATAAACTCCTGCTTTTCCTGCCCTCTGGAAGGGCAGCACTGACACTTTTGGCTGTCCCCAGCACGGGATCCGTGGCTGGCTTTTGGCTGGGTTGTTTTTGGCCCCTCACTCGCAGCAGCTCCATCCCCCAGTGGCCTCCTCCACATGCCCGGCACATTCCAGCCTGGAGTGGGATAATAAAGGCCGGCCCGGATATCAGCACGTGTTAATGGGATGTAATTCAGGCCTGGAGCTCAGAGCCCTGTAAAAAAAAACCCCACCAAAACCCAAACACACACGCAGGTTCACAGGGCCAAAGTCCAAGCGGAGTTCAAGTGTGCGCAGCTCCCTTCATCCGCTCCAGGCCCCGGAATTAACAACGAGATTTGGAATCCCCCCGGAATTCAGGTAATAAAACTCAGACTGGGATAAAACCCAGGAGGGAAGGAGGGCAGGGAGAGCTGTGTGAGACCCCGGGAGTGCCTCCCTGAGTCTGTCCCGGGAGGGGCTGGGAGCTCCCCTGACGCCGATCCCGGGAGCGCGGCCACGGCTGCGAGCGCTGCCGGCCAGATCCTCCCGATTATCACAAAATGAAATTTCAGTCCTTGTCAGCGGCAGCCTCGCGTTTGGGATGTCACAAAAACCCCATTTCCTCTCCCATTGTAGCGAGGCCTCCCCCGTTCCCGCTGGTGAAATCAAACAATTTTAAAGGAATTTATATGATCCTAATTTAAACCGAACGCACGGAGCTGCCAATCGCGGCTCCCCGACTCGCCAGGCCTCCCGCCAGCTCCGCTCCTTTCCAGAGCTCTGAGCACATCCAGGGAAAACACCCAGCCACCCATACTGGTGATACTGGGAGGGACAGCCTGCCCCCAGTGATCCCCACGCTGGGAGCTCCAGCTGCTCCTCCTGCCCCATCCATGGAGCTCTGGGATGGACACGGCACCGTGCTCCAACTCCAGATCGCTTTTCCAAGGGGAAGGGGCACAGGGAGCTCCCTCCCCAAAGCACAGGCTCCAACCTGGAGATAAATCTGCTCCCACAAACCATTCCAGAGTCTGCTCCCTGAAAACAGCGGGAAGCTGGGATTTGGAGAAGCTGGAAGATGCAAAATTCCCTCTGTCATCCAGAGGAAAATGGAAGACAAGGGGCTCCAGGAGAGCTGGAGAGGGACTGGGGACAAGGGACAGAGGGACAGGACACAGGGAATGGCTCCCACTGGGAAAGGGGAGATTGGGCTGGGATCTTGGCAAGGAATTGCTGGCTGGGAGGGTGGGCAGGGGCTGGGCTGGAATTCCCAGATTTGCTGTGGCTGCCCCTGGATCCCTGGCAGTGCCCAAGGCCAGGTTGGACACTGGGGCTTGGATCCACCTGGGATCAGGGGGAGGTGTCCCTGCCCATGGATGGGGTGGGAATGGGATGATCCTCAAGGTCACTTCCACCCCAACCCATTCCATGAAAACCACGCACGAGCTGCTCCCCAGCTCTGTCCCCCACAGGATGAAGAAGCCACTTCCCCCCTGTTATTTCCAGGGAATTTCAGTGGCCCCTCATTCCAGGCTGCTCCCATCCCTGAATTTGGGCAGGGCAGGAGCAGCCAACCCCCACCACCCCCAGGGCCTGGCCGGGCTCTCCAGCTGGGAATACTGGGAGGAGAAGGAGGAGGAGGAGGAGGAGGAGGAGGAGGAGGAGGAGGAGGAGGAGGAGGAGGAGGAGGAAGGGATGGAATTAGTGAGGAAAACACCAGGAGAATCCACAGGATTCCCTCGGAGTGCGAGATGGAGAAGTGCTTTGGTTTTGTATAGGAGGCATTTATGGAAGTGATGTAAAGCTTTTAGGGAAGTGCTCTGAAGGTTTTGTTCTAATTTTTTATTACTTTTTCTTTTAGTTCCTGTTAATAAATTTTTCTTTATGGCCTTTAAAGATTTTAAACCTACTTCACTTTTCTCCTAATCCTACCTCACAGCAAAAAACAAGCACACCAATAATTAACCAACACTAATCCCACCACACTCATTAGTTCATTAACCAAAAATCTCAAAATCAGCAAAATTCCAAATTAACAAACCAAAACCACGACAAGAAGGAACAGAACCACAGGAGCAGGAGGGATGGGAAGAGCAGTGCTGTGGATTGGAAACAAAATCATAGAAGTTTCTCCAACCAGAAGAGCAAAAAAGGTGCTGAAACGATGGAAATTTCTTTACATTTTTCACCTAAAATCCACATCCCTCCTCATCCATCAGCACAGAGCCAGGAGATTGGAATCCTCTCCCAGAAACCTGAACATGGAACTGGAAACTACCAGACAACACCTCCACCCTGTGATGTCCCTAAAATTGACAAATATCCTTCAGGGGATAAAAAAGATTAAATAATTCCATAAAGTGCTCACTGCATTAATTGGACACCAAAAAGAAATGGAATTCTGTTCCTTCCCAGCCACAGGGACCAAGGAAGGATCTTCCCAAAGCTCTGCCTCCACAAGGAACTAAAGGAGAATTTTTATAGGGAATTCTGCTCTAGGGATTGCTGCCTCCAGCACCTGGAGCCCTCCCAGACATCAGCCCCGTGCACAGCTGGATGCACATCTGGATCAGGAAGGGTTTCTGCACCTTCAGGAAGTTTAATCTGAATAAAAATTTTGGTTTTTGATTCTCAGGTGCCAACTGGCCCCTCCCCACAGCTCCATTCCATGAGGGAAGGCTGGGTTTCCTTTCCCAAAAAACCAGGAAAGGGCTGGGAAGATAAAAAGGCACTGAAATACAGTGCCTTTTAATTTAATTAATTAATTTAATTAATTCATAATTTTCATTAAATTAATTCATAAACTCCTCAAGTCAGGCTGTTTCAGAGAAAGGCTGGGGTTTGTAAGACACAAAATTGAATTTCTCCCTGCCCACAAACACAACAGCAAAATCCCACCAGCTCCTGGAGAATTCCAGCCAAATCCCTCCCGTAATTCAGCATTCCCAGGCATCCATCACCACCAGGGAAGGATCTCAGTGCCCCTGGCAGGAACAGCTCCCTGCCCCTGCTCCTGAATTCCAGCAAAGCTCCTGAAGAGCAGCTCCAGAGCCTCTCCCAGCTCTGCTCCCCGGCTGGGATGAGGTGAAATCCAAATATTCAGTGGGAGTGGGAAAGGCAATTCCTGATTTAAGGCACACCCAGGGAGGTTCAGCTCATCAGCTCATCCAGACACAACCACCAGGAAAGGCAAGGGAGGCACCAGCCAGGTTTGGGCAGGATTTAAAATCAGTTTAGGATGCAAAATTAATGGAATTGCAGTGCACAAACTCTTTGCTTTTTTATCCCAAAACTGGGGAATCGACCCAATGGCTCCAGGTCTCCCAGTAGCACCAATTCCCTGTGCAGGGAAGTGGAAAATACGAGTGGGAAATGGAGTTATGGGGAGTTGTGATGCCTCAGGTTTGAGCTTTTATATTTTTCAGACTCTGTGCTGCTTTAGTGTGTGGGTCTGGGTTTCATATTATGGGATGGAGAGCTCTCTGCACAGAGCAGGGAGACAAAACAATTCCTTCTCCAGCTGGGCACCAAGGACAAATGATCCAAAGCTCAGGCCCAGGAGCACAAACAGCGTGGGCTGGAGAGAGAAAAACAAGGATGGGAGTGCCTGGGCTAAAGCTGGAATGGGACAATGAACTGCAAGGTGCAAATGGAGCAGAGCTGATCCCAGTGAGAGCCCCCGGGAGCGCTCGTGCATTTTGGGACCATTTTGGTTCATCCTGGGTTCATTTTGTGCCATTTTGGTTCATCCTGGGGCAGCCCTGGCTGGGCTCTGGTGCTACTCAAGGTGGATCCATGGAGGAGATCCTTTAATAAATCCCTGCTTTATTCCTTAGCTCTGTCCAGCCTCTGCTCCAGGGCAGCCTCACAAGGCATCAGTTCCACGCCCAACTGCACCTCCCAGACTTCACGAAACCACAGAAAATTCCAGCTGGGAGAAGCCAAGGGCACAACGGCTCCTCACTTCTCAACAGCCAGGATAAAACTCTGGGATAAAACCCAGGATAAAACTCCAGGAGCAATCAGGGAAGGAATAACCATTCCTCACCCAGCAACAGAATCCCAAACTCAACCCACAGCCCTGGCTTAGAGAAGCAGAACTTCCACACAACGAGCGAAGCTCCGACCTCTTCCCAAAAAACGGGCAATTCCCACCAAACGGCCCCAAATCCCACCTGTTTCATGGTGGTTTTGATTCCTACCAAACGGCCCCAAATCCCAGCAGTTTCATGGTGGTTTTCATTCCCACCAAACAGCCCCAAATCCCACTGGTTTCATGGCAGTCTCAATTCCCAGCAAACAACTCCAGATTCCACTGGTTTCATGGTGGTCTCTCCAATCTTGATTCCCACCAAACAGCCCCAAATCCCACTGGTTTCATGGAGGTCTCAATTCCCACCAAACAGCCCCAAATCCCAGCGGTTTCATGGCGGTCTCGATTCCCATCACACAGCCCCAAATCCCAGTGGTTTCATGGCCATCTCTTCAACCTTGATTCCCACCAAACAGCCCCAAATCTCACTGGTTTCATGGCAGTGTCCTCAACCTTGATTCCTACCAAACGGCCCCAAATCCCAGCGGTTTCATGGTGGTCTCTCCAATCTCAATTCCAACCAAACAGCCCCAAATCCCAGCGGTTTCACGGCGGTCTCAATTCCCGCCAAACAGCCCCAAATCCCAGCGGTTTCATGGCGGTCTCTTCAACCTTGATTCCCACCAAACAGCCCCAAATCCCAGCAGTTTCTTGGAGGTCTCAATTCCCACCAAACAGCCCCAAATCCCACCTGCTTCATGGCCATTTCTCCCATCTTGATTCCCACCAAACAGCCCCAAATCCCAGTGGTTTCACAGCAGTCTCAATTCCCACCAAACAGCCCCAAATCTCACTGGTTTCACAGCGGTCTCGATTCCCATCACACAGCCCCAAGTCCCACCGGTTTCATGGCGGTCTCTCCAACCTTGATTCCCACCAAACAGCCCCAAATCTCACTGGTTTCATGGAGGTCTCAATTCCCACCAAACAGCCCCAAATCCCAGCGGTTTCATGGCGGTCTCGATTCCCATCACACAGCCCCAAATCCCAGCGGTTTCATGGCAGTCTCAATTCCCACCAAACAGCCCCAAATCCCAGCAGTTTCACGGCAGTCTCAATTCCCACCAAACAGCCCCAAATCCCAGCAGTTTCATGGAGGTCTCAATTCCCACCAAACAACCCCAAATCCCAGCGGTTTCATGGAGGTCTCAATTCCCACCAAACAGCCCCAAATCCCAGCGGTTTCATGGTGGTCTCAATTCCCACCAAACAGCCCCAAATCCCACCTGTTTCATGGCGGTCTCGCCGATCTTGTCCGAGTGCTTGCGGATGCTCTCCAGGAAGTCCTTGAGGTCGGACATGGAGAGCTCCTTGATCTCCTCGCGCAGCCGCGGGATGTTGTCCACCATCACCTTGCAGAAGCGGTAGTGGCTCACCTGGGGCAGGAAGGTGTGCTCCAGGTGCTCCAGGGTCTTCAGGGCCGGGTAGTGCCTGGGGGAGCAGGGAAATATTGTGAAGGCAGGGGAACCCAGAGGGAAGAAATGCAGATGTGTGACCCCAGTTCAGAAGGCTGCATGATTTCTTTATTATAACTATGCTATAATCCATTAATATACTATTTAAAGGAGATACTAAAACTACAAACCTGCTTTTCTAACTACCAAATTTAACTCACTACAACTCGTGACCCTCTGAGAGTTCAGCCACAGGTGGGTTGGATTGGCCACCAGGCTCAAACATTCCTCACCAGAATCCAACCAAGCAATCACCCCAGGGAAACAATTCTCCAAGCACATTCCACATGGGAAAAACGAGGGGCAGGAACAGAAATTGTTTTCTCTTTCTTTCCTCTGTGCTGCTCTATGAAAAGTCCTGAGAGAGGGAAGAATGTGCCTGCCACAGGAAAGGTCAGGAGCAGCCTGGTGGAACCCCGGTCTGGTGGTTTTGTGCTGGAACCCAGGGCACAGGGAATATTTCTCTGCCTGTCCTGAGATCCCCAGGAGAACACTGTGCAGAAACCCAGGGCAGGGGGAATATTCCTCTGTCTGCTCTGGGGTGTCCTGACCCTCGGGGGAGCACTGACCCTGACCCTCATCCATGGAGAAAACTTCCAAAGCCTCAAGGTAAACCAGAAACCACAAAAGTGTGAAATAGATTGTAGAGAGCAGTGCAGTGTGTCACATGGGTGAGAAATTTAGGTTTTAGGATTTTTAGGATGTTATAGATGGGTTCAAGATGTACAGGGTGTTGTCTCAAGTTCCTTTCTTCTTCTTCCTCTTTATTCTTGGGTTTGGGTGGTATCTTGTAATTGGGTAGAAAAATCCGCATGCGGGTCAGTCATTGGGTTAGAAAGGAAAATAATCTAGGTGTCACTTCTTAATTGGGCAGCTTAGCTTTTGATTAGACTTAAAAGGCCTTGGACCAAGAGATTGTTGGCCATTTTTGTGCTGTTTTTCCTGCACGCAGAGTCTGGTGCAGACAGCGCTGAAGTTTTGATAAGATAACAACAAACAGAAGCTGAAGACCGAAAAAGTCCAACGCGCCTCTGGCTCCTGACACAGAACTGCTCCAGGAGGGTCTCCCCTGCCAGGGGAGTGTCGGAACCCAAGGTGTCCCTCAGACACTCTTGGATGTTCCAGGTCCAGGGCAGAAGCCTCTGAGACCCTGGCAGGCAGCTGGAAACCCCTGTGGCTTTGAATTTGATCCATGGAACAATTTACCAGCTTTGCAGGAAGAACAAGAAATCACAAAAGTTTAGATATTATAATAGAAGTAGTCACAAAGTGAAAGGAAGGATTTTTGAGTGCTGTACAGAGGGGTCTGAGTTTTGTACATGGGGGTCAGAAGTTCTAAGATGGAGGGATTTGGGCGTGCCCTGTCCTCCTTCTTTCTCCTTCCTGTCCTCCATGTTCATGGTGATGTTGGCACTCACAGATTGGTTTAGAGTAGAAAGCCACTGTTCAATATAGGTGATAGGCATTGGGGAAAAACTATAAACATTTAATAGGTGATGTGTGATATAAAAGATGGCACCAGCCCTTGGGCGGGAGAGACAAAGATGAAGGGAGACGGAGAGAGACTGTCACCAGGTGACACAAGCAAAAACGACGCAGCACAGCCTTGGTCACGACGAAGAGACTCATTTATTTCCTCTGACTCCAATCTTTTATAGTTCTCAAAAGATGCCAGTGGATTGGAGGGTGAACGTGCCACCTCTCCAACGACACTGGACAAACCACCTGTACATCAAATTTCTCCGCCTCTATGAAAGAATGCAAAACAACAGGTTGTTTACAGAAAGTTGTGTGGGAAAGCTCTCTACAAGAATGTCAACTCAGAAGGCTTTAGAAAACTCTTGATAACCAGGGCGACAGAGAGACGCAGAGGGAGAAGGAGTCAGAGGGAATGTCAGGGAGGCTGTGTGCCTTGAGATTATTGCAATGAACTGCCTTGAGACCACACGACTGAAGACTGCTGAGCCTTTCTTTGAAGGCACGGCTTGGAGGAGAGACTTTACCACCACCCGGGGTCACCCCAGTCTGGGGGTGATTCCAGCAGGGAATCGCCCAACTTGGGGCCCACAAACTCACAACACTGCTTTCAACCTTCGCCCATGGGGAAAGCTTCCAGGACTTGGGGCTGAATTGGAATCTACGAGTGTGTGAAATACAGTAATATATTTTATCACAGGTGAAAAACTGAAGAGTTTTGGGGTTTTAGTATGGAGGTGGGGAGGAGACAAGGTGGAGGATTTTGGGTGTTGCCTGATCTCCTTCTTGCTCTTCATCTGCTCCATTTTCTGCAGTGCTGGTGGCACAGAGTGATTGGTTAGGAAGAACCGCGATGCAGACGTTGCGTGGACAGACAAATAATTAGTTCTTGGTAGAAAGGTAGAAATAAAACACCTTCTAAGAGTTAATTGAACAAAATAGTTTTTATAAAATTTAAACCTGCGTCTTGTGACTTTTTTAGTGCCTTTCTCTTTGTACGCTAAGTCTGGTATGTAGAAAAGAGAAAAAATAAGCAACAGCCTGAAAACTGGAAAAGCAAAAGTCTCGTTCATCTCTCAGTTCTAGCACAGAACTTTTAAAAAGTCTCCCCATCAGGGGGCCCTCAGGGGGAGTTTTCACAGTTTTGGTTCACCAATCTGTGATTTTGCCAGCTCTGAGATTTCCCAGCCCAATGCACCAAGGAGTGTGGCGGGTTCGGTGCTGCGAGGGAGGAGCAGGAGAAAGGCAGAGCAGGCTCAAAACCTTCAAAGGGCATAAGGAAAAATTCATTATCAGTCATTTCTTCATCAGCTTTGCATCCCTTCCCTAAATGACACCTGGTTACTGAGAATTTCAGACTTTTCTGTGCTAACTGAGCCCCAAGAAAACACTACATTTAACCTGAGGCCGTTAAAAAAGCTTCCGAAATTAAATAATAAAAGTAAAATTCTAAGTGTGTCGTTTAAATAGGAGTGTGTAATATCACACAGTAAACTTAGAATTTAAAGTTTTAGAATACTGTAATATATATAAAGCAAGATAAAAGTTTAAAGCAAAAGCTAGTCCTTCTTCACCTTCGTAAGTTTAATTAAATAAAATATAATTATATATATAAATATATTATATAATATATTTAAATATATAAATATATTATATATATTTTTTTATATTTATATTTATATTTTTATATTATATATATTTATATATATTTATTTTTATATATTTATATATATTTATATATTTTATATATTTATATGAGTTTAATTAAATAAAATATAATTATATATATAGAAAATATATATAATATAAAATATAATATAAAATATAAATATAAATATTTATACATATATAAATATATATATAAATATAATTAAATAAAAAGTCCTCATTACAAACCACAAGTAGTTAATTATTGAGGCCGTTAAAAAAGCTTCCAAAATTAAATAATAAAAGTAAAATTCTAAGTGTGTAGTTTAAATAGAAGTGTGTAGTATCACACAGTAAACTTAGAATTTAAAGTTTTAGAATACGGTAATGTAAATAAAACAAGATAAAAGTTTAAAGCAAAAGCTAGTCCTTCTTCACCTTCGTAAGTTTAATTAAATAAAATATAATTATATATATAAAAAATATATAAGATAAAATATAATATATAAATATAAATATAAATATATATTTATATTTATATATAAATATATATTTTTATATATTTATATATTTTTATATATTTATATATTTATATATTTTTTATTTATATAAGTTTAATTAAATAAAATATAATTATATATATAAAATATATATATAATATAAAATATAATATAAAAATATGAATATAAATATATATATTTATATATTTATATTTATATTTATATTTTTATATTATATATATTTATATATTTTTAATATATTTATATATTTTTATATTTATATAAGTTTAATTAAATAAAATATAATTATATATATAAAAATATATATAATATAAAATATAATATAGAAATATAAATCTTTATATATATATATATAAAATATATATATAAATATAATTAAATAAAAAGTCCTCATTACAAACCACAAGTAGTTAATTATTGAGTTAAAAGTAAAAATAATTTAAGCATCACTTCTTAATTAAACAGTTTATCCTTCAGAGACCTTGTAGAGGGAGGGATACAACTCCATTTTTCAGTTTGTCCACGTAAAGCACGACAGAAGTCCCAGCTTGTGAGACTGTGATATAAATAAAAACTAACAAACGCCCACAGTCCAAACAACAAATACCACCTCGCCCCTTTAATCCCAACCCGAGCAGAAAGAAGTTGAAAGTCGAGGCCCAGCTGAGCTCCAGCCGTGCCCGGAACGTGGAGGAGCCGAGCGGCCCCTAACTCGTTAATTGATTAATCAATTAACAGCCAAGAGCTGCTGCCAAGCTCGCAAAGACCCTGGAGGAGCAAGCTCGGCTCCCTTTCCCTGGGGATTCCAGGATCTGATCCCACCTTCCCCCTCCTGAGCTCACCAAAACCACTTCTCACCCACAGCGAGGGGAAAAAGCTGGGCCCAAATCCCAGATCAGGGATCCAACAGATCCGTGTCTGCCATCAGCCCTTGTATCCACGACCTTCTCCATGCTGGAACTCCTTTCTCCATCCCAAAATGAGTATTTGATACCGTTAAAAATGCAGGAATCCCACGGATAAAGAACTCCTTTTGATTTTTGGCCACGCCCAATTCAGTTTGATCCTCCTTTTCTGCATAAAAGCAGATTTCAGAGGGGAAGTTGAGCTGGGAAATTCATTTTTCTCAAATGCCCTCCCATCTTTTCCCTTTGGAAAGTGGGAATCTGTAGGATTTGCCATTCACTGGAACATGGAACCACCTAAGATTCAAGACCATCCTCCTGTCCTGACCACAGCTCTGGACAAAAGGAAAAAATAATTGAAAAGGAACCACCCAGGAAGCACTAAGAGGGTTTAATAACATAATAAAATCATAGATAATAAATATTTTTATATTTTATATATAATATGTTATTAATTAAATTATTAACATAATATTTGGGTGTATTGTTATCTATTTAAAAGTAAATATATGTATTATATCTAATTAATTAATATAAATAATATATATTAAATATTATATCGTATACTATTAAATAAACATATTTATGATAAATAAATTTAATAAAAATATTTTTCTGATTAATAAATCCCAGAGCAGGGATGGGATTGCTCTTCCAGCCTGGCACCCAGCTGCAGCCACCTTCAGCAGCTGCTCCATGCCCAGTTTGCCACCCCCAGGGCTCCAAAATCGCTCCGTGCTGCTCAAACTAACCAGGATTCCTGCCAAAATCCCAGATTTTTCATCCCAGCAGACGCAGGGTGGGGAAACCCCTGGAATTACAGCCCGGCATTCCCGAGGCACCAAGTGCTGAGGAATTATTTCTACAGCAGAAGAAGTTTTCTCCCCAACTTCCGCCCCCACCAAATGTTTCCAGCTCTTTGCATTCCCCCCACATTCCCTGGGATCTCTCAGACTGGATTAAGATTTGGATTATGACATCCATGGAATAAAATGGAATTGTTAGCACGCCTTGGTTGCATGCACAATATTGAGCTTCCATAAAAAAAAAAACAAGGAACATCCACCTTAATTCCCAAACTCTGAGCCTGCTGCCATCCCCATTCTCAGCTGTACCACAGGAGGCTGAGCAGGACTGTGAGGAAAAGCAGCCAAAACCTGGGAATTTTAACCTGGAAAAGCTGATTTTGAACTGCTGAGATTCTCCTTAAATTGCCCAGGAGCAAACAATTCCTTGGAGTCCTCCCCTAAAACCCCAGCCCAGCCCAGATTTACCTCTTGGATTTCATCTGCTCCCGCAGCTTGCTGTACATCTCCAGCACTGGGAAGAGAAGGAAAACACAGCTCTGAGACAGGAGCACACAGCTGGGAATCCAAACAGCTCCAAAAGGGAAGGAAAAAATGGGGAATTCCACCAAAGAGCTCCGAAAAGGAGGAGGTTCCTCACCGGGGAGACACAGCGTGAGTTTATCCACCGTGGCCGAGATGTTCCTCTGCTGCAGCCGGCACTGCCTCAGCTCCTCCATGGCCAGGAGCAGCTGGAAAAACGGGAAAAGCTCCCTTAGGATCAGCAAACACCCCCGGGGGTCCACCCCAAGAGCAGCAGGAGCCCAAACCCTGCTGTGATATCCTGATCGGGGCGGCTCCGGCAAGGGGAACTTCCCGGAATTCCCTGGATTTCAAACAGGGAGCAGCGAAACCAAAGGCATCGAAGCGGCCTCGGAGCACATCCTGTGGATGCCAAAATGTTCTTTCCCCTTCCCGTTTTAGGCATCTCTTCCAAGTTTTTTGGTTCTCAAAGGCAGGATGTGGCTGCTCACTCCCAGGGGATTCTCTCATCCCAAAGTGAACAGGGATTCCGTGAGGCTCAGGAGAAAACCCTGGGGGTGTGGAAAAGGGAAAACAGGGATACAAGGCCAGGTTGGACAGGGAATTGTCACATCCCAAAGCTAAAAGGGATTTCTCAGGGCTCAGACTCCAAGAGAAAAATCTGGGATGGGGACAAGGGGAAAACAAGGATACAAGGGCAGGTTGGACAGGGAATTCTCTCATCCCAAAAAGTAACAGAGATTTTTCAGTGTTCAGGTTCCAGAGAAAATCCTGGGATGTGGAAAAGGGTAAAACAAGGATACAAGGCCAGGTTGGACAGGGAATTCTCTCATCCCAAAGCTAACAGGGATTATTCAGAGCTCAGACTCCAAGAGAAAAATCTGGGATAGGGACAAGGGGAAAACAAGGACACAAGGGCAGGTTGCACAGGAATTCTCACATCCCAAAGTTAACAGGGATTTCTCAGGGCTAAGACTCCAAGAGAAATCCTGGGGATGTGGAAAAGGGAAAACCAAGAACACAAGGAGGGAATTCTCAGATCCCAAAAGTAACAGGGATTTTTCAGTGTTCAGGTTCCAGAGAAAATCCTGGGATGTGGAAGAAGGAAAATAAGGATACAAGGCCAGGTTGGACAGGGAATTCTCTCATCCCAAAGCTAAAAAGGATTATTCAATGTTCAGACTCCAAGAGAAAACCTGGGGATGTGGAAAAGGGAAAAACAAGGAGAGAATTCTCAGATCCCAAAAGTAACAGGGATTTCTCAGTGTTCAGGTTCCAGAGAAAATCCTGGGATGTGGAAAAGGGTAAAACAAGGACACAAGGCCAGGTTGGACAGGGAATTCTCACATCCCAAAGTTAACAGGGATTATTCAGTGCTCAGACTCCAAGAGAAAAATCTGGGATGGGGACAAGGGGAAAACAAGGACACAAGGCCAGGTTGGACAGGGAATTCTCACAATCCAAAGGTAAAAGGGATTATTCAATGTTCAGACTCCAAGAGAAATCCCAGGGATGTGGAAAAGGGAAAACCAAGGAGGGAATTCTCAGATCCCAAAAATTAACAGGCATTCTTCAGTGCTCAGGCTTCTAGAAGAAATCCTGAGGATGTGCCACAGGGAAAACAGGGATACAAGGGCAGGTTGGACAGGGAGTTCTCCTCATCCCAAAGCTAACAGGAATTATTCAGTGCTCAGACTCCAAGAGAAAAATCTGGGATGGGGACAAGGGGAAAACAAGGACACAAGGGCAGGTTGGACAGGGAATTCTCTCATCCCAAAGTTAACAGGGATTTCTCAGGGCTGAGGCTCCAGGAGAAAACCTGGGGATGTGGAAAAGGGAAAAACAAGGAGGGAATTCTCACATCCCAGAAGTAACAGGGATTTCTCAGCGCTCAGGTTCCAGAGAAAATCCTGGGATGTGGAAGAAGGAAAATAAGGACACAAGGCCAGGTTGGACAGGGAATTCTCACATCCCAAAGCTAACAGGGATTATTCAGTGCTCAGACTCCAAGAGAAAATCCTGGGATGGGGACAAGGGGAAAACAAGGACAAAAGGGCAGGTTGGACAGGAATTCTCTCATCCCAAAGCTAACAGGGATTATTCAGGGCTGAGGCTCGGATAAAACCTGGGGATGTGCCACAGGGAAAACAGGGATACAAGGCCAGGTTAGACAGGGAATTCTCACATCCCAAAGCTAAAAAGGATTATTCAATGTTCAGACTCCAAGAGAAATCCTGGGGATGTGGAAAAGGGAAAAACAAGAACATAAGGAGGGAATTGTCACATCCCAAAAAGTAACAGAGATTTTTCAGTGTTCAGGTTCCAGAGAAAATCCTGGGATGTGGAAAAGGGTAAATCAAGGACACAAGGGCAGGTTGGACAGGGAATTCTCACATCCCAAAGGTAAAAGGGATTATTCAGTGCTCAGACTCCAAGAGAAAAATCTGGGATGGGGACAAGGGGAAAACAAGGACACAAGGGCAGGCAGGACAGGGAATTCTCTCATCCCAAAGCTAAAAAGGATTATTCAATGTTCATACTCCAAGAGAGTATGAACAGAGAGTATGAACAAGAGAAAACCTGGGGATGTGGAAAAGGGAAAAACAAGGAGGGAATTCTCAGATCCCAAAAGTAACAGGGATTTCTCAGTGTTCAGGTTCCAGAGAAAATCCTGGGATGTGGAAAAGGGTAAAACAAGGACACAAGGGCAGGCTGGACAGGGAATTCTCCCTCCCACACCAGCCCAGGCTGTAATTCCAGGTCTGGATCCATCACTTACTTCTTTCCCTTCGTTCTGCAGCTTCCGGTTGGTGTCTGTCACTTGGTTCTGCGGGAATATTGGGAAAAGCACAAAGCACATCCCATAAATCAGGACAGTGTTCTTCCCACCAAAACAAAGTGTCCATAAACACCATCCCTCCCCACGGCTCCCATTCCATGGAAAAGCTGTTTATGGCTGAGTTAACAGCCACTGCCACGGGGGGACAAATCCAGGGATTTTCCTCTTTGCCGCTGGAGAAAAGGGAAAGGAAACGGGAATTAATTCAGAGTGCTGGAGTTCTCATGGATCCAGTGTGGAAAACTCCAGTTTTCACCTGAGTGAGGGAGGAATTCATTCCCTTCCCCATCACCAAATCAATTCCATTTAGGTTTTAACTCCTTCATACCCCAGCAGGAAAGGATTCTTTACCAGGAGCTTTCCCTAGAAATAATTATTTATATTTATAGAAATCCTTATAAAACTTCCCTAGGGATCTTCATCTCCCTCTGGATGGATCTTTGCTCCTGCCTGGTTTAAGATATTTTTATATACCTGGGATAAAAAACTCTGTATTTTTTTTCTGGATTATCCCACCAAGCTGGGGCTTAGAGCTGGAAAATTTCCCACTTGGCAAAGCTGAGAATTCCCTGGAGTGGGAAGAGCCCAGCCCTCCCCAGCCCCAGTTGGACCCACAGGAGAACAAAGGGGATTTTGGGGCTCATCAGGATGGAAAATCAGGAGTTCTCCCATTATTCAGCCAACGAGTGGGAACAGGACTTTGGGAATTCTCCTGAGTTCGGGCTGGGACAGCTGGAAAAACCAACACAAACGTCCAAGCCAACATTCCCAGCTCCAGATCTCCAGCAATGCAGCCAATTCCCGAGGGAATTCCAGCAGGACTGCTCAGAGTTCCAAGATTTCCATGCCATAAAACCTCATTTTTTCCCCAAAACCTCCTTCTGCAGCTCCTAAAGCTGGAAATGTTCATTCCCAGGCTCATTCCTGTAGGAGGATTTTTTTTTTGGTCCAGGCTCTCCCCACAGTGGGAGCTGCTGCTGCATTCCTGCCCCATTTCAGGAACAAATTCCTGCCTGTTCTCCAGAGTTCTGCTCCTTCTGGAAGCAGAACCTTCCCCAGAGCTTGGAAAACACCACGAGCTGGGAGACAGAGCCCTCAAAGGATTTCCAGGAGTGGGAGATCTCACAAATCCGCCCGAGAGCTTTCCCTCCTTTGGAATAACCATGGAAATGAGGGATTTTTAACAAATTTCACCCCAGGGAAGGAACAGCACATGGGGCTCTCCCAGTGTCCAGCAGGATGGGGATGGAGGAGCTCCAAGTGGGATTGGGAAAGTAAAAACCATCCTGGAGCAGAAATCCAGCAGGGAACAGCTGAGGGAGCTGGGAAGGGGCTGGAGAGTTCCTGAGGGAGCTGGGAAGGGGCTGGAGAGTTCCTGAGGGAGCTGGGAAGGGGCTGGAGAGCTCCTGAGGGAGCTGGGAAGGGGCTGGAGAATTCCTGAGGGAGCTGGGAAGGGGCTGAGCCTGGAGCAAAGGAGGCTCAGGGGGGACCTTGTGGCTCTGCACAGCTCCTGCCAGGAGGGGACAGCCGGGGGGTCAGGCTGGGAACAGGGAACAGGGACAGGAGGAGAGGGAACGGCCTCAGGGGAGCCTCGGGGTGGGCACTGGGGAAATTCCTCATGGGAAGGAAGGGGTGCCCAGCATTGGAAGGGGCTGCCCAAAGAGGCAGTGGAGTCTCCATCCCTGGAAGGGTTCAAAACCCTGTGGATGTGGCACTTGGGAATGGGTTTTAGTGGGAACGTGGTGGGGGCTGGACTTAAAGCAGCAACGAGGCTGGAGAGGGGCTGGGAACACAAAGCCTGTGAGGAACATTTGGAGGAGCTGGGGGTGTTCAGCCTGGAGAAGAGGAGGCTCAGGGGTGACCTCATTGCTCTCCACAGCTCCCTGAAGGGAGGTGCAGACAGCTGGGGTCGGTCTCTTCCACCGGGCAGCACTGACAGAACCAGAGGACACAGCCTCAGGCTGCATCAGGGAAGGTTCAGGTTGGATATCAGGGGAAAAAAAAATTCACCAACAGAATAATAAAGCACTGGAATTGTCTTCCCAGGGAGGTGGTGGAGTCACCAGCTCTGGATGTGTTTAAAAAGGACTGGACGTGGCACTTGGTGCTGTAGTCGAGGTGTCAGGGCACGGGTTGGACTTGATCTTAGAGGTCTCTTCCAACCTCATCCTTCTGTGGTTCTGTGATCTTGAGCAACTTCTCCAACCTCACCAATTCCATGATCCCACAATCTCCGTCCTTTTTGAGCTCACCAGGTCAGACAGAAGGGGAACTTTGGATTCATCCAAAATTGATTCAGGAGACATTTTTTTTCCTGACTGGAAAAGATCCTGGGCCACCACGATTTCCCCCCTGGTCCAGCCTCCACCAGGAAGGTTTGTGGTGCTTCCAGCAGCAGAACCACCCAACCTCAGAGCTCCCCTTCATCCCCACACCAGCCATGGCGCTTTCCAAACTTCCCAGGATGGAAGAAAGGAGTTATCCATGATTTCCCCTCCAGCATCTGCATCCCATCTCTCTCCCTGCTGCAGCAGCTCCAGCTCTGCTGGCTCCCTGCCCTCCCCAAAACCTGCTCATTTCCTTTATGATGTATGCAGCTTTTACGAGCAGGAGCCCAGCATCTCCTCCAAAGATTATTTGATTTGCTCAGATCCCGAAAATCCCACCAGGAAGAAGGAATCCGTGTCGGGTAATTTAAAACCACTCCTAAAGTGACGCCGGGGCCGGAGGGGTTTGCTGTTAAAATTACACAGCAATCCCAGCTCCAGGGAAAAGCAAGGATGGAGCAGATCCCTGCATGCTCCGGGCTTTTGGGGGGCAGGGGGTCGTGTTTGGGATTGTTCCTGGAGTCTCCAGGCCTGCAGGAAAACAGGGATTGTTTACACAGACCCCGTGCAGCTAAGCTGGGCTTTGCAGAGCTGGGATTTGCTAAGCCAGGCCAGACATCCAGAGGGGGACACACAGGTGGCACCGGGAGCGCTCCGGGGATTTGTGGGATGGCCATGCTGTTCCTTCATCCACACCCCTGGAATGGGTGCTCAGAGAGTCCTTGGGATCATCCCAGAGGGGCAAAAGCTGGGAGAGACAATCTTGGGAACAGAGCCACCTCTGGATCTGTCCCTGTCCCTGCTGGTGACTCCCACTGGCGAGGGGACAGCGACCGGAGCCATCCTTCATGCTGGAATCCCCATTCCTGGATTTTTCCCTTCTCCAGGGGAACATTCCCAGCTCTCCCAGCCTGGCTCCGGAGCAGAGGGGCTCCAGAATCCCAGAATGGTTTGGGTGGAAAGGGACCCTAAAGTCCATCCATTCCCACCCCATCCATGGCAGGGACACCTCCCACTGTCCCAGGCTGCTCCAAGCCCCAATGTCCAACCTGGCCTTGGGCACTGCCAGGGATCCAGGGGCAGCCACAGCAAATCTGGGAATTCCAGCCCAGCCCCTCCCCACCCTCCCAGCCAGCAATTCCTTCAAAAGATCCCACCGTTCTGCCCATGGCATGAATGTAATGGCAGCTCCTTGCTGAGCCACAGCAGGGCAGCTGGAAACCACAGAATCCCAAAATCATCATTGCTGGAGGAGACCATCCAGCCCAACCACCCCCAGCACTGCCAGGGCCACCACTGCCCCATGTCCCCAAGTGCCACATCCACAGGGCTCTGAAATCCCCCAGGGACAGGGCCTCCAGCAGGTTGGACAGCCCTTCCCATGAGGAAATTCCTCCCAATGTCCACCCTGAGGCCGTTCCCTCTCCTCCTGTCCCTGTTCCCTGTTCCCAGCCCGACCCCCCGGCTGTCCCCTCCTGGCAGGAGCTGTGCAGAGCCACAAGGTCCCCCCTGAGCCTCCTTTGCTCCAGGCTGAGCCCCTTCCCAGCTCCCTCAGGAATTCTCCAGCCCCTTCCCAGCTCCCTCAGGAATTCTCCAGCCCCTTCCCAGCTCCCTCAGGAACTCTCCAGCTCCTTCCCAGCTCCCTCAGGAATTCTCCAGCCCCTTCCCAGCTCCCTCAGGAACTCTCCAGCCCCTTCCCAGCTCCCTCAGGAACTCTCCAGCCCCTTCCCAGCTCCCTCAGGAATTCTCCAGCCCCTTCCCAGCTCCCTCAGGAACTCTCCAGCCCCTTCCCAGCTCCCTCAGGAATTCTCCAGCCCCTCCAGGGCTCTCCAGAGCTGTCCCAGCAGTGCCAGCACAGGGGACAAGGACACTGCCCTGGCCCTGCTGCCACCCCAGAGCTGGCACAGCCCAGGGGTCTCCAGTGGCCTCTTGCCCACCTGGGCACCCCGGGCTCGTGTCCAGCCAACTTTTTCTTTCACTCTATTATTCTTTCACCAAAAGAATAATATTTCACCACAAATGTAGTAATAAAGCACTGGAATTGCATTCCCAGGGAGGTGGTGGAATCTGGATGTGTTTAAAAAAAGACTGGACGTGGCACTTGGTGCTGTAGTCGAGGTGTCAGGGCATGGGTTGGACTTGATCTCTTCCAGCCTCACCATTCTGTGGTTCTGTGAGCTCCTGCTCAAGGAGACAAAATTCCCCATTCCTCAGGGACAAAGAGGAGCTGAGGTCCTGCTCAGCTTTAGTTCACTCGGGGCCACTCCGAGAGCCCCAGCGACACAAGGTGACGCATCCACGTCCAGCTAAAACAACAGCAAAAAAAAAAAAAAGGACATTTGTGTGCAAAAAAAAAAAAAAAAAAAAGGGGGCAGGAGCACACGAGAGGAGCAGCGAGTGCCAGCGCTGGCTCCTCACGGGTTCAAAGCCTGAGATCAAATGGGGGATGAATGGCTGGAACCAAAGCCACTCTCAGCGCTCGATCCGCAGATGATTCCCCGGGGAAAGCCTCACAAAGAGGGCTCGGGGTTCCAGAAAGGACTTTCTGGGGGTGTTTTCGCCATGTGCTGCTTTTATGGATCGCATAGGCACGGAAATCAAGGGAGATCCTGAGGGGACAGGGATGGACTTCACAGTGAGCCACCAACAAAGGGGGCTGGTGGCAGAATGGGAACCAGCTCCGAGCAAACAAACAATGTGCAATTCTTGGCTGGGAACAATGGCTTGAAAAAAAATTGTTTTAAAAGGGAAAAAAAAAAAAAAAGAACTTGTTTCATAGTAATGCCAATGGATTCATCCTGCAATGAATTGCTGGATGAATTCTCCTCAGGAAGGTGTTCCTGAGAGGAAACCCCTTTTTGGGATGGAGGTTTGGATGTGTCAAGTAAGAATCCTGCTGGGACATGCCACAGGTAGCTTTAAGTCAATAAATAAAAGTGTTAAAAGCAGCAGTTGGCACCCTGACTCCGAGTTCTCCCCTTTTCTCCACAAAATTTGCTTTTTTCCTGACAGATTCTGTGATTTAGAACTTCAGCTTTTCCAGTCTCCCACACTCCTGACCACCAGGAAGGTTCCTTCCCAATTCCCAGGAAGGTCCTTCCCACCAGGACAGAAAAGATCAGCCAGGATCAGCCCGAAAACCTCCCTGAGCTGCTTCCTGGGGACAACCCACAGCTTTTTGGGAGCCCCATTCCCCAGGTGACTCTTCTGGGAGGGTTTTTGGATTCCCAAGCCAGGTCCCACCTTGTTCCTGCAGGAGGGGACGGCCCAGCCGCCTCTCCTGGATTTGTGGGGGAAAACCAGGAAGGTTTTGACACTCATGTGCTCCCTAAATCTGGAATATTTGTATTTTAGGGCACAGGAACCAAGTTGGAGCCCCAAACCCAGCTGACCCCAAACACCTCCAGCCTCCTGGTGCCTTTTCCTGAAGCCTCTCCAGTTTCCTTCCCGCCCCTCTTCCAAATTCTCATCCTACAAATGTCTTTTTCCACGCATTACTGAACACTTTTCCAAGGACTGGGTAAATCCCACCTTTCCCTCAGCTTTCTACACAGCTTTAAAGGCCACAAGACTTATTTTAGCTCAAGAAACTGGGATGAGATCCACGAGGAAAAGCACTTTTCCTAATGAAAACAGGCTTGGCTTTAAGTTCCTTGGTGCTTTTAATGCACCACACTGGTCCAGTTTGGCCAAATAATTGCTAAATTTTCGATGGCCAACCCATTGCTCCGGGAAGAATTAAAATAAATATTTATATTTTATTATTTTTTTTTTTAAATAGAAATGTCCTGGATAAAAGGAGAGAAGATTGATGTGGTTCTGAGAATCCCAGAGTGCCCGAGATGAGGCCACCTAAAAAGAGCTGCCCAGGGCAGTGTCAGGGCAGGATTTGCACAGAATCCCCAGGCTGGAAGAGACCTTCAGGACCATCGAGTCCAGCCCAGCCCCAGCACCTCAACCAAACCCTGGCACCCAGTGCCACACCCAGGCTTTGTTAAACACCCCAGGGATGGGGACTGCACCACCTCCCCGGGCAGCCACTCCAGAACTTTCTCACCCTTTCTGGAAATCACTTTTCCCTCATTTCCAGCCTGTATTTTTCAGACTCTGTGCTGCTTTAGTGTGTGGGTCTGGGTTTCATTTTAGGGGATGCTGAGCTCTCTGCACAGAGCAGGGAGACAAAACAATTCCTGCTCCAGCTGGGCACCAAGGACAAATGACCCAAACCTCAGGCCCAGGAGCACAAACAACGTGGGCTGGAGAGAGAAAAACAAGGATGGGAGTGCCTGGGCTAAAGCTGGAATGGGACAATGAACTGCAAGGTGCAAATGGAGCAGAGCTGATCCCAGTGAGAGCCCCCGGGAGCGCTCGTGCATTTTGGGACCATTTGGGTTCATCCTGGGCTCATTTTGTGCCATTTTGGTTCATCCTGGGTTCATTTTGTGGCCATTTTGGTTCATCCTGGGTTCATTTTGTGCCATTTTGGTTCATCCTGGGTTCATTTTCTGCCATTTTGGTTCATCCTGGGTTCATTTTGTGCCATTTTGGTTCATCCTGGGTTCATTTTGTGCCATTTTGGTTCATCCTGGGTTCATTTTGTGCCATTTTGGTTCATCTTGGGTTCATTTTGTGCCATTTTGGTTCATCCTGGGTTCATTTTGTGCCATTTTGGTTCCTCTTGGGTGCAGCCCTGGCTGGGCTCTGGTGCTGCCCAAGGTGGATCCATGAGGAGATCCTTTAAAAAATCCCTGCTTTATTCCTTAGCTCTGCCCAGCCTCTGCTGCAGCTCACCCTTCCCAAGGCATCAGCCCTTTCTGTAAAACACTTTTTCCTGATATCCAGCCTGTATTTTCTCTCACCTTGAGTTTCTGGGCCTCGCCCCGGACCTTGAGCAGCTCGGTGATGGAATCCACGAAGCCCTGGTAGTGGAAGTTGCACATCTTCTCGATCTCCCGGTCGTGGTTGCGGATCCGCGCCTCCAACTTCTCCATGAAGCGCCCGTGCTCCTCGCCGTCGTACACGGACCTGCAGGGACAGCTGGCTCAGCACCCCCAGCTCAGCACCCCGGCTCAGCATTCCCAGCTGTGCTGCCAGGATCCACCAGGAACATCCAAAATCTGACCCCAAAAACTCCCCCTGAACAGCCAGCTCAGCACCCCCAGCTCTGCTGCCAGGACCCGCCAGGAACATCCAAAACTGACCCCAAAAACGCCCTCTGCACACCCAGCTCAGCACCCCCAGCTCTGCTGCCAGGACCCGCCAGGAACATCCAAAACTGACCCCAAAAACTCCCCCTGAACACCCAGATCAGCACCCCCGGCTCAGCACCCCCAGCTCTGCCAGGAACATCCAAAACCTGACCCCAAAAACACCCTCTGGACACATCAGTTCAGCACCCGCAGCTCTGCTGCCAGGACCCGCCAGGAACGTCCAAAACTGACCCCAAAAACACCCTCTGGACACCCAGCTCAGCACCCTCACCTCTGTTGTCAGGATTCACCAGGAACGTCCAAAACTGACCCCAAAAACTCCCCCTGAACACCCAGCTCAGCACCCCCGGCTCAGCACCCCCAGCTCTGCTGCCAGGATCCACCAGGAACATCCAGAACTGACCCCAAAAGGAACAAAACGGAATGTTCATCACCCAGGAACATCCTGACCCCAAAAACACCTTCTGGACACGTCAGCCCAGCATTCCCACCTCTGCTGCCAGGATCCACCAGGAACAACCAGAACCCAATCCTAAAAACACCCTCTGCACACATCAGCTCAGCACCCCTGGCTCTGCTGCCAGAACCCATCAGGAACATCCAAAACTGACCCCAAAAACTCCCCCTGAACACCCAGCTCAGCATTCCCAGCTCAGCACCCCCAGCTCTGCTGCCAGGATCCACCAGTACCAAAAAATGCCCTCTGGACAAAAAACCCAATCCCAAAAACACCCTCTGGACAGACCAGAGCAGCACCCCCAGCTCTGCCAGGAACATCCAAAACCTGAACCCAAAAATGCCCTCTGGACACAGCAGTTCAGCAACCCCAGCTCTGCTGCCAGGACCCGCCAGGAACATCCAAAACTGACCCCAAAAACGTCCTCTGGACACCCAGCTCAGCACCCCTGGCTCGGCACCCCAGCTCAGCATTCCCAGCTGTGCTGCCAGCAACACCCAAAACCTGACCCCAAAAACACCCTCTGCACACATCAGTTCAGCACCCCCAGTTCTGCTGCCAGGATCCTCCAGTCCCAAAAAATGCCCTCTGGACAAAAAACCCAATCCCAAAAACACCCTCTGGACAGACCAGAGCAGCATCCCCAGCTCTGCTGCCAGAACCCACCAGGTAAGTCCAAAATCTGACCCCAAAAACTCCCCCTGAACACCCAGCTCAGCACCCCCAGCTCTGCTGCCAGGATCCACCAGGAACATCCAGAACCCAATCCCAAAAATGCCCTCTGGACACAGCAGTTCAGCACCCTCACCTCTGCTGCCAGGATCCACCAGGAACGTCCAAAACTGACCCCAAAAGGAACAAAAAGGAATGTTCCTCACACAGGAACATCCTGACCCCAAAAACACCTTCTGGACAAGCCAGCCCAGCATTCCCAGCTCTGCTGCCAGGATCCACCAGGAACAACCAGAACCCAATCCTAAAAACACCCTCTGCACACATCAGCTCAGCACCCCTGGCTCTGCTGCCAGAACCCACCAGGAACATCCAAAACTGACCCCAAAAACTCCCCCTGAACACCCAGCTCAGCATTCCCAGCTCAGCACCCCCAGCTCTGCTGCCAGGATCCACCAGTACCAAAAAATGCCCTCTGGACAAAAAACCCAATCCCAAAAACACCCTCTGGACAGACCAGAGCAGCACCCATAGCTCTGCTGCCAGGATCCACCAGAAATAGCCAAAACCTCACTCCAAAAGGAACAAAAAGGAATGTTCCTCACACAGGAACAGCCAAAACCTGACCCCAAAAATGCCCCTTGGACACGCCAGGTCAGCACCCCCAGCTCTGCTGCCAGGATCCACCAGGAACGTCCAAAACCGACCCCAAAAGGAACAAAAAGGAATGTTCCTCACACAGGAACATCCTGACCCCAAAAACTCCCCCTGAACACGTCAGCCCAGCATTCCCAGCTCTGCTGCCAGGATCCACCAGGAACATCCAAAACCTCACCCCAAAAGAAAGAAAAAGGAATGTTCCTGACCCAGGAATACCCAAAATCTGACCCCAAAAACACCTCCTGGGACAAAGGGACAGCTCATAAACCAGACATCAAACTGGGTTTTGAAATGTTCCTACTCCAAGCCTTCTTTTCCTTTTTCCACCATTCTGGTGTTGCCTGATAAACCAGAACAGCCCAAACCAGGCCTGAAATGTTTCTATTCCAACTTTTTTTTTTTTTTTTTCCTTTTTCCCACCATTTTGGTGTTCCCTGAGAGACAAACCAGGCCCAAAACGTTGCCATTCCAACCCTTTTTTTCCCTTTTTGTGTTCCCTCAGAGACCAGAACAGGCCTGGAGTGCCTGAAGCAAAGGTTTGCTTTTGAGCTGAGCCACCTCTGATCCCCCTGTCCAGAAATCCCCCCTGGAGAATCCTCTGGATGCTCCTGGGGCTCCAAGGGCAGAAGGGATAGTGGAAAGCAGGATCTCCAGACCCCAAAATTCCCTTCACACCCCAAATTTTGCCAGCCCAGTTTTAACCCCTGCTGATAAAAGACAACAGAGCTGGAGGCCGGCGGGGCCACCTCAGTCCAAAATATCCAGATCCAATTAATGGGACATCGTTTATGGAGTTAAATCGTGGAATTCCAGGATTGTTTGGATTGAAAGGATCTTCAATTCCACCCCATCCCATGGGCAGGGACACCTCCAACTATCCCAGGCTGCTCCAAGCCCAGTGTCCAACCTGGCCTTGGACATTTCCAGGGATCCAGGGGCAGCCACAGCTGCTCTGGGAATTCCAGCCCAGCCCCTCCCCACCCTCCCAGCCAGCAATTCCTTGCCAAGATCCCAGCCCAATCTCCCCTTTCCCACTGGGAGCCATTCCCTGGCTCCTGTCCCTCTGTCCCTTGTCCCCAGTCCCTCTCCAGCTCTCCTGGAGCCCCTTCAGGGACTCTGAGCATTCCCTGGATTTTTCCCTTCTCCAGGGGAACATTCCCAGCTCTCCCAGAGCAGAGGGGCTCCAGAGTTCTGGAATGTTTTGGATGGAAAGGGACCTCAAATCCCATCCCAATCCCACCCCATCCATGGCAGGGACACCTCCCACTGTCCCAGGTGGATCCAAATCCATCCAGCCTGGCCTTGGGCACTGCCAGGGATCCAGGGATTCTCTGGGAATTCCATCCCAGCCTCTCCCCACCCTCCCAGCCAGGAATTCCTTCCCAAAATCCCATCCATCCCTGCCCTCCTTCAGCTTAAAACCAAACACGAGGATGGAAGTTAAAACCAAATTTCCATCCCTCAAACCTTCCCTGGGTTCCTACTCTGGGAATTCCGGGGTTGTTCTCCTGGTTTTTTACAGCAAATACAGAGATTTTTAATGGATTGTGGCAATCCCACCCTCGGCCCTGCCTTGGAGAAGTTTTGGGCTTCAGGTAAAGCTGAATTCCCTCCCAGTCCAAGAGTTAAGCTTGGAGTGAGGTTTATGGATTTGAGCTTGGGCCAAGTCAGGGATACAGAGGATTCCAGGCAGCCTCTGGAGAGAAAAAACAGGAATGACCAGAGAGATAAGATGGGAATGGCAGAGCTGAGCAAGCTGGGAGCATGAAACATTAAAAAATCATCAATCACAGCAGCGAGGAGCAACACTCCAGAGAGCACCAGAAGCCCAGGAATGCAGGTGGACACAGGAAATCCTTTTTTCCTGCAGTGGGATCTGCTCTTCCCTTTGGAGAATCCCATCCCTGCAAGCCACACAGGCCTCCAAGAAACAGGAAAAAAATCCCAAGGCAGAGCTAAAAGCCGGAGAAATTTTAATTACTATTTAATTTAATTACCATTTAATTTAATTACCATTTAATATCTAATTACCATTTAATATCTAATTACTATTTAATATCTAATTACTAATACCATAATACTACAACTATAATACTATTACTGTGGCAAGCACATTTCTCTCTCTCTCTCAGGATTTTTCATTGAGGTGCACAGAGAGAAATGGAAGAGAAAACAATTTCTATTTCTGCTCCTCAATAAAAAAATCCTGAGAGAGAGAGAAATGTGCTTGCCACACTATTACTATAATACTGCTACTATAATACTACTACTAATGCTAATTAATATTTAATTACTCTTTAATACTATTCTTTAATTAGGATTTAATTGCTGTTCTTTCAGGCCACTTCAGTCCTGCAGGTTCAATAAAAAGATTCTCAGTGGCAAAACAAAAAATGCCAGAATGGTAAAACCATTTTAAAATTCAGTGTAAAAGAGCCCAGGCTCCCAGAGCAGGTGGTGGGGAAGGTGCTGCCTAAAGGTGGAAAAAAGAGAGAAAAACTCCCCGGGTCACTGCAGTGATGCTGCTGGATTTTCCTTCAGGTTTCCTGGAGTTTTTTTTGCCTGCTGAAATCTGAAATTTGGAGCCCGAGTGCCATCTAGTGCTGCACGGCCTCTCAGCAAGGTCACAGTGATTCCAGAGGATTCTCAGCTCAAAGATGAGAATTCCAATCCAAAAAAAAATAAAAAATAAAAATAAAAATAAAGGTGGATAAGTTGTGTTTGCATTCAGGGATAAAGTGGGACAATAAAAACCCCACAGCAGTAACGACGTGCCTGGGTGCAAAGGCAAATTTGGGATTTACATCTGAAAATGGAGGTGGGGGGAAAAAACACCTCAAAATTATTTCAAATGTCCAGGAAAAATTCCCTTTGGAGGTGGCAAAGCTAAGAAATAAATGTCTGATGACTAAAACCCATTGGTTATTAGAAATTCTATTATTTTATTCCTTTTTAGCCAAACTTTAGTGAGGAAAAAATAAAGTTTGGTGCCAGACAGGAAGGAAAAAATTTGCTTTGCTTGTGTGCAAAGGCAAATTTGGGATTTATATCTGAAAATAGGGGGGGGGAAAAACACCTCAAAATTATTTCAAATGTCCAGGAAAAATTCCCTTTGGAGGTGGCAAAGCTAAGAAATAAATTTCTGATGAATAAAGCCCATTGGTTATTAGAAAATTTATTATTTTATTCCTTTTTAGCCAAACTTTAGTGAGGAAAAAATAAAGTTTGGTGCCAGACAGGAAGGAAACAGCAGCATATGATGGGAAGTTCTTCCCTCCTGAGCTCTCCCGCTCCTCCAGGATCCCTTTTCCAGGAAAATCCAGCCCTCCTGAGCTCTCCTGCTCCTCCAGAATCTTTTTCCATTAAAATCCAGTCCTGGCTCCTCACTCCTGAGCTCTCCTGCTCTTCCAGGATCCCTTTTCCAGGAAAATCCAGCCCTTCTGAGCTCTCCTACTCCTCCAGGATCTTTTCCCAGGAAAATCCAGCCCTGGCTCCTCACTCCTGAGCTCTCTGCTCCTCCAGGATCCCTTTTCCAGGAAAATCCAGTCACTCTGAGCTTTCTTGCTCCTCCAAGATCATTTTTCCAGGAAAACCCAGCCCTCCTGAGCTTTCCTGCTCTTCCAAGATCATTTTTCCAGGAAAATCCAGTCCTGGCCCTTCCCTCCAAGCTCTCCTGCTCCTCCAGGATCCCTTTTCCAGGAAAATCCAGCCCTCCTGAGCTCTCCTACTCCTCCAGGACCATTTTCCCAAGGAAAATCCAGCCCTGACCCTTCCCTCCCGAGCTCTCCTGCTCTTCCAGGATCTTTTTTCCAGGAAAACCCAGCCCTTCTGATCTCTCTGCTCCTCCAGGATCATTTTCCCAAGGAAAATGCTTTTTTCCCAGCCATTTTCCCTGGCTCCTCACTCCCGAGCTCTCCCGCTCCTCCAGGATCCCTTTTCCAGGAAAATCCAGTCACTCTGAGCTTTCCTGCTCCTCCAAGATCATTTTTCCAGGAAAACCCAGCCCTCCTGAGCTTTCCTGCTCCTCCAAGATCATTTTTCCAGGAAAATTCACCCCTTCTGATCTCTCTGCTCCTCCAGGATCTTTTCCCAGGAAAATCCAGCCCTTCTGAGCTATCCTGCTACTCCAGGATCCTTTTCCCAGGAAAATCCAGCCCTGGCTCCTCACTCCCGATCTCTCTGCTCCTCCAGGATCATTTTTCCAGGAAAACCCAGCCCTCCTGAGCTTTCCTGCTCTTCCAAGATCATTTTTCCAGGAAAATCCAGCCCTGACCCTTCCCTCCTGATCTCTCTGCTCCTCCAGGATCATTTTTCCAGAAGCAGGAGGGAGCAGGAGCCAGGCCAGCCCCAGATCCAGGCACCCCAAAGGTGCAGGATGGACACTCCAGAATTTTGGGATGCTTCTCCCTCCCACAGCAGAGCCCAGTGACCCCGTGGTGGCTCTCAACTCAACAAAACCATCAGGAAACACTCCAGGTTTGATGGTGCAAAGAACAAACCTCACCCCAAAACGCC